>NC_068938.1:148062853-148120607 GCF_016801865.2 Culex pipiens pallens
TATGCTTTTTTATTTTTTCTGAATAATAGTATTCATCAATACCTACAACTTTGCCGAAGACACAAAATCAATCAAAAATTCCTTGAAAAATTACAGATTTTGGAATATTTACGTACCATTGCTGCCAAAATTGTATAGAGATTTGTATGGGTGAACCAATGACACAAAATAGCTTCTTTGGTCATAGAGAAGGCCCCTAAAAAGTATGAGCCAAATCAAAAAATATGAAAAATAAAAATTGTTGAAATCGGCTGATTTAGTAGAGAATTGCTATTATTTCAAATCATCCCTATTTCAACTAGTTATCTTAAGACATACCCATAAAGCTCAACACAACCCCTCTCCTTCGCTCTGGTACCAGCATCCCCTCTATCACTATCCATACTCCAGAATCGACGAACATCTTCAGCAAAGTCCCGGGACATAATCATGTAGCACGGGTAACCACCGGACCGGACCAAAACAAAGAAGGAATTAAGTCAAGGAGGTGTTGAGCATAAGTCCCCACCCCCCACTTCTTCCGCTCATGACTACCAACAGTTGCCAACCTGAATATTGTTGTTGTTGTATTTATTATTCTTGTGGGTTGGATGGCATAACCTTTCCCATTTATTGAGGTTATTTTGGGATTGCTAAATTTTGAGTCACTTCGACGAATGGTCGTTTCACCGAATACTACTTCAATTCTCGTTAGAGGTTCAAGCATTCAAAAAACTTTAACGAAACAGTTCTTCGATGAAGTTGAGGAGACAATTCTACAAAATGTAATTTCGACGAAATGGCCATTCACTTGAACGGCCGTTTCATCGAATGGCATGTTTTTGTCATTTTTGATTTGTCGCCTTAAAAATTTCTAAAATTATTTTGAAATCATTCCATGAAGAGGCTTTTCGATGAGATTACCTTTCGACGAAACGACCCAAATCCCTCATTTCCACGACAACGTTATAGACGGGCCCGTTGCTCCCGGCGAGGGTGTGAAAACGACGCCACGGTTTCCACGGAAATCCTCACAAAGAGTCTTCCGGAGGGGTAATTCCGTCCGAACCTTCACCCCTTTCCTCTAGCCGGACCAAAGAAGACTCCTTACAAGCATCCGAAATAATTGAATTGCGTTTCAGTTGGGCTCGCCGGTTTCCGCAAAGCCGCAAACCAAATACCGAAACAATACCGGGGCGCCTTCTTGTTTTTGGCCAACCACCAAGACACGTTCCCGGGATCAAAAACTTAATTGGACATGTCGGAGGTCGGCGTGAGGTTTGGTTTGCTCGGCAAAGATATGCAAATTCGGAACTCATGTTTCGTCGGGTGTTAACACACTCCGCAGATGGTAAATATTTTTAAGGTAATCAGTCACGTCTGACGACCTTAGCTTCAGCTTGGAGAGCGGGCTTGGAAACTGTTGCAACTGGGTGCAATTGGGGGATTAAACCAACCCACGTGTCGCTCACACGTGGAGGTGGGTGTCTTGTCTTTGATCCCTTCCTTTCGCTTTTCTTGGTAAAACTAATTAATTCAAATCCCGCTTGTTACAAGCAGAACCTCGGGTGCTACTCTTTTGTCCGTCGGCGACCATGTCTTTGAACAACACTAGTGGTATCAACATCAACCAGTAGTAGGTTTGTTTCAACGTGGTACGAGATTAGGGCCAAGTTTGGTTGAGACAATCTAGTTCATTCAACGGCTTTGAAGACCTCCACCAAAAAAGAGCTTTATTGACAATTTATGATGTCTCGTTGACACACTGTCGCTGGTGTTATTGATCCGGATTAAGATCGACTTATGTGTGTCAGTCATCAATGGTGTAAGATATCAAATCAGATGAATGTTGGCAGTCTAACCAACATAATATGAAAACCATTTTTATCTTTATATCTCATTACAACTACTATTTCTCTTTTCTCATTCCAGGTGACGCTCAAATCCATAACAACTCAATTACCGGGCAAGTAAATCCGCACAAACTATTCCAAGTTAATCTAGGCACAAGTTAATCTCCAAACGGGTCCGGTCATTACTCCGGGATTGCCATGACTCTTACAAAGTCATAAAATGAAAACTTAACCACGGGATTTAATCCGACGCCGCGCCAACCCAGCGGACCTCCATATCGCCGGCGAATTATCTCCTCTCCTCGCCCAGGCAAAAAAGAACGCCACGATTAAGATTAACCCGATAGCTGCGTGACTAATTTCCGTCCCATGTTTCCCCCTCCCGACTTCCAACGTTGGTTGGTCCATGAGTAATGATGGTGTACGTAGCCTCGTAATTGAATTGTTCTCCCTCCTTCTGTTGCATTACACTAAATACCGTCTTCTCGGCGATGATGTTGACCCGCATCGTATCGTACCCCCTCCAAGGGGCTTGGGAGCAACAACAAGACCGACAACATACCCATAGATCACCATTGCCGACCCCCGCTCCTTATTCTTCACTGATAATGGCTTTTTCGGGGGTAGTATAGCTAAACAAAATTTGTACGAGGAAAGCTTCGCTCCAGCTGCTGGATGAACCACACACACAGTCTCGCTTTTGCTGCGAAAGTCTTTAGTCGACCCCGGCGATGCTTTGCTTAGCCATGCTACTAATTCTCCAGGAACGATTGAGCAAGAAAAGGCTGGTTCAGTTTGGTTGAAATCTGTCAAATATCGACAATAAGGAATAAAATTAATATTGCTATAACTGAAGAAAACATAATTGCCACAGCCTTTTTAAAACACTATTGAGGAATTTTAAGTAATATGCTTTAGCACACAGAACGAAATAATTCTAAATGTTACATCATTTATAGGGCAAAAGATTCTTCGCGATGTCGTGGAAGCCACGTAATCCGTGAAATTTGACCTCAGCCGTGAAATTTTGTAAATACGAAATAATGAAGTCTAAAGTAAATTCATGTGAATTTAAACTTTTTTTTTCAATTCAGCCAATCTGCAAGATTTTTAACAGGCATTTTGGAAATCATTTTTAAAAATATTGTTTTTTTTTTTTTTAATTTACGAAAACTTCCTTTGTATGTATGGCGAAAAAGCTGCTGAAGGGTTGAATATTTCAAATTTGAAAGCTACGTTGTTTATGCACAATCCCTTAGGATATGCTTATTGTTAAAGATATTTAAGAATGTACTTTGTTTCAAAAATATTTAGCAAATTAAATTTCTAGAATTTCAGTATAAATTGGATAACTGAATCGTAAAATCCGCCAGGGGAAAAAATAATAAAAATTGAGTTCATAAATTATATTGTCATGAATATTTTGTGACAGGGGGCTATATTTTGTATCTCAGAAACTGATAACTCTTTTGATAACCTTATTGAATACAATTTATCTTAAATTAAACATTTTTGCGATAATTTTTGATAGATTTTAGAGTACCGTGAAATTACCATGTTTTGAAATTGGCGTGCCGTGTAATTTATTTTTCTTGCGGTGAAAAATCACTAGCCCTAATCATTAATGATGTAACACTATTTAACGTCATTAATAATTTACATTGAAATGCGATTTGATGTAAATTTGCAACAAATCATATGTACAACATGATTTTACGTATGATTCAGACGATTACATCGAATATTCATCAACATCAACCGAATTTACATGTGATTCTTATTTTCGTGTCGAGTAAATTTACACTTTTTTTTCTGTGTGAATATATTGAAACTAACCCATTTTGAGATTATTTATTTTTAGACAAAACGAAATGTTTGATCTTTTTTTACGAATTTATTTCAAAATTTTAGATTTTTTGATAAAGTCAAAAAATAAAACTCTAATATTAGTCACTTACGCTTCGACAATTTTTTCAGTTTCATTAGGGTGGTCCCGTACATTTTTCCCTTAAAAATAATACATTTTCAGATTAAGATACAATCAACCCACTTATTCGGAACGGTTTTCTGTTCAGCCAATGTTCAAAAATTCATAAAAAATCGAAAAATTGAACATAATGATTTGCTTTTACCGTCATGTGAACGTTTTTTTTTTGTTGTTATTTTTGGATTAATGTTTCGACCGATTGTAAAGTTTTACGTTTTATATCATTTTGTTTTAAAGAAAAACATTGACCCTTGAAATCCACAAATTCAAATCAATTTTTTCTTACGGATGTAAACTTTAGTTAATGACTGCACACACTGAAACCAATGGAACTTAAGCTTAATCTAATCTAATAAAACATTCAATTTTCGATGATAAAAAAAATGAAACTTTTGTGAATTTTCTGCTTTTTTTTATAAAAATCATAAACATTTGAAAATGTCAAAAATAAGTAATGGAAAAACTTTAAAAAGGTTAATCTTTATTCTAAAATTTCTAATCTAAAAAGGCAAAATTGGAATTCGCTACAATCGTTTTCAAGATATTGCGAGTTAAAAAATGTGGGCTAATTAGATGACACTGAGGAGAACTCATTGTCCACAAAATTAAAGGTTCAAGAGGCTGTACCTAAGCAACCAGCAGTCCTATCAACAAAGTCAAAATTTATAAATTGAAGAAAATGTTTTCATCTCTTCGAACACATAATCAGGGATGCTTTTTATCGTCAAAAATAAAAGTTAAAACGAAATTTTGGTGAGGTTTCCTGCGTATTACTTGAAAATGGTTCACCTTATCAACAAAAAATAAAAGGTTAACTCAATTTAGATTGCAAATTAGATTTTGCAAATTTTTGAACTTTTTCTGATCAAAAGTCAAATAGAAAAATTGGTTTTTTTTTCTGTGTTCCTATTTTTTTTTGCTGAAAAAGTCATAATCATAACCTACAACCTGTCCATTTTTCAAGGTTTATTTTATAAAATCGGTTCTCAGACGACTAATACACCAAATCAATCAGACAACCTTGTGTGGAAAAACTGATAAATTTATTAAAAATGCAAAATTCAAGAAAATTTATTTATATTTCAGAGCTGAGCAATTCATTTTGATAATATTTTTTCCAAAGAGTTTTTTTTTAATTTTTTTTAAGTTTGCATCTAATAATCTAACTAATAATCCATTTTTAGCAGATTTTGTCTAATTATTTTTATAAAAGTTTAAGCCAAATTAAGAAATCTACAATATTAAGTTTTAAATTAAATCAAAATGATTTCTGAATTTTTTTTTGAAGAAAAATTGATAGTTTGTTAAAACATGAAGTCCTGAAAAAATTAAGATTAGATATTAGTTCAAGAGTTCAATTTATTTACGTATTGAAAAGTAAATGCATACTCTTGAACTGATTTCTGGATATTTTTTTTGTTAAAAATGTGCTTTCAATTTTATTTTACTGCATCAAAATTTTACCCATGAAATCAAGTTTTCAAATTAAATGATAGCCAAATTTATATAGTTTGCATTTATTTTTTAAGCAGGCTTGATGAGAAACAACCGTTTTCTTTAAAATAATTATATGTGATCGAATGAATTGAATTGAAATGTGAAAGTTGCCTTAGTTAAAGTGTTTATAATAATTACATAATAAGATTTTGAGTCATTTTGAGTTTGTCATTCACCTAAAGAGTTTCGATTACCCTCTACAGTGAATGTAGCTAAACAAAAGGTTACTTAATTGCAACTGACCTGATTGAAATGTCTTCTCTACGTTTCTATCTTTAATTTAAAATTTTGCTGTTTTTTCTTATTTTGAAAAGAATTAGAACAATTATTTCTAAACATTTAGAAATTACCTAAAAATATGAAATTTTGACAAATGAAACAACACCCAAAATTCAGAATCGAGATAATCGTTCTCTCAAAATTTATTGAGGGCTCAGTGCCAAAATCGATAGAATAATGGTACTCAACTCACACCATCATAACAAATGAGTTCATTCGTTAGTTGAATCAATAAATCTCCAACAAGTGTCATACATCGACTTCTGACTTCTCCTTGGTCACCAAGCTGTGGTGGCCGAGGCATCTAAGTCATTGGATTGGTTTGTCAAAGGTCTCTGGTTCGATTCCCGTTGTCGACACTTTTGGTTTTTTGTTTGAGGGATGAACTTTTTTTGCAAATGAACCTCGAGAGAATAGTTCTATCGCCCATCTCGAGCTGTGTTCTCTGCGTCCGTGAATGGTACCACTATTCTCTCGACTCGAGACCATCATTCTCTCGGACTAGCGCTGCCAGTTTTGGGTGAATGAATAGCGTAAAAGCTTCGTTTCCAGGGAAATCCAGGGATTTTTAGGAAAATTAGAAGCTCCAATTGATCTTTGTGATTTCGCCAATAATTGAAAATATAATCATTTTCGGTAAACTTTGCCTGTTTTCTGACTAACTTTTTCGTAGTTGCCTCACCTGGATTTCGGTTATTTTTGCTATACTGTTTTTTCTTTAAACATCCGAAAAACAAGACTGAAAATCTTTTGTTGTATCAATTTTTCGATTAAAAAATTCATAAAACAACAGGAAATAATGCTCAAAAGAATTGAAATGAGTTTTTGAGTTCAAACTTATGAAATACTAAAAATATACGATTAATAGGGATCTCGTATCCAATTTGAAATGTCCAAAATTTGGTCCTGTCTAATCGCAACCCCCTTTGTAGAACGCTGCCCGTGCTTTCTGCCGATGATTCAGTTCTTGCGGTATGTTTATGAGCAATGCAATTAAGAAGCGTTTCTTGTGCACACATAGTCCGCTGCAACTATCTACCGAGCAACTGATGACGATGATGATCATCTTCATGTAGAGAGAGTCTCGTGTTGCATGTTTTTATGTAGCTCATTTTGCTGGGCGGCATCGTTTGTGGCAAGAATGGGAGATTGTTTTAAGGTTTATGGAATTTTTGCACCACATTAAATGTGCAACATCTAATGTCGGTAGAACAACGTTGTTGACTATAAGCATAGAAAGTCTTTGTTGCAACCCGCTCGCTGGCGGTAAACCCCGAAGATTGTTGTGTTGGGCAAATTTAACGACTATTTGTGTGTGATTAGTTGCTTGCTTGCGTTTTAGACTAATGACTTGAGAATAATCGTTAATTATGCATCTGGGCGAGGAGCGCTCTAATATTAAGGGTTGATATCACTAATTAGAATGTAATGGCTGCTGTGCAAGCTAGAAAGTTGATTTAGGTTTATGATTTGTTTAATGTTTTAAATATTCATTGAAACCATTAAACTTCAGCTCACTTTCAAACTAATCGTCAGTTCATAGATTGCCTCATTGATTTTCCCACAACTTACCACCGCACTTTTAACCTATCTCGATAATTGCACTTTTCACAAACTTTTCCAAGTTCAAACCGATGTAACCCAACAGAGAGAGAGTTGATAATAAAATTGATTTCATCGAAGACTGCCGAGCTGCGGTGTACCATCCGGGGCCAAACTTATTAACTTCTTTGCTGACTTCCCGTCAACCCGTCCGAGGTTCCTTGAATAGCTTTTCATGGTAGCATCCCGTCAGCTTCTGCAACAGCTCGGCAAGTCAATTAGACGAATGCCGGCGTAACTCTCTTGACGGAACATCATCGTGTTGAAAGGTCGACTTGGCGGCCCCGGAAAAAAAGATGCAAACTATTCAGCATCAGAAGCGCTCCTTCTTGCGATGCAACCAATAACTGCAGTCTGCTGCACATAATCCGCCCTTCTGATGAAAGTATGATTTATGACCCCTACTCGGGGGATGGTCGATAACGTGCCCGGAGAAATTACAATTTGTTTGGTGTTGGGTAGCAAAGCATTGAGTAAGCTTTCGCAGACCTCCAGAAGTTGCAAAAAACCTGAAGGTTCTGACCATCAGCAGACTCTTAAAACTAACTCTTTATCGGCTAAATAAGCAAACTGCACCTTGCCAATAAAGTAGCGCCAATATGATCAACACATTCCACACACCCACAGAATCGAAGACCAGGTTTTCGGCTTCAAGGCGAGATAACAATTGCAGCAACAGCAGCAAGCACAGTTTATTGCATCATTCAATAAAATCGAAACAATTTCATACACGTCACCCGTTGGATTTTCTGATCCAGCATCCAGACGGCAGCAGATGGTGCTGTTTGGCGTGGGTGGGTCGATGATCAACACCAGTGCGGAGAGGTGTCCAGCTGGAAGGGTGCGAATTATGTCCTTTTGGTTATGGGAAGATGAGAGCAGACAAAAGCACTGAAAGTGCATCGAAGAGGGACACATTGCCGGAGCTGCTGCAGTGGATCTGGCTGACGATGGCTGATGCCGTCGCATCGAAAACTATGTCGGCATCCGACGCTTTGGTCTTTTGCGATAACCCTTGAAGAGGAAGTTGAATTTAGTATATTTTTTATGCTGGATTCATTTTTGTATGCAATATTTTAAACATAAATCATAAATCTCGCTAACCCTTAGGAGCATAGTAAAAATAGGGTGTTCAAATTACAATTTCTTGTGGACATTTTCAAGACATGAAATGATTCCATGATTACTTGGTAAAGGTGCTGAATATTGGGTTTATATTTGAAAGTTTTTGTATAAAATGTCATAATTACCTAGATTTTAACCCTCTACAATCCAGGCGGGCGACGATCTAAAAAAAAAAAAAAGAAAAAAAAAAGAATGTGAACATTTTTTGGTCTACCCCTGACTGCAACAAGAATTTTGTAATTAAAATGTTATTAGTTGGGCCATAAAATCAATTTTATATGTGACCGATTCTTAGCGAAGCTACACCAAAATGTCACATTTTTCAATTTTCAATGTGATTTTTAATATGAAAAAAATCATTTTTATTATGATGCAATAATTGCAATGTGCTTTAAATGCGTTTTCTTACCTTAAAAGCCATGAATATTGACCAAATGTGGTCTGCAAGCCATTGAACGGGAGAGGAGATTTTTCATAAATCTGCTCCTTTCGTTGTCCCGTCACGAAAAGAAATGGCTGGCAAAAATTCAAATTTCAACCAATTCTTTCAGTTCAAGGAGCAAAAGATTCGTTTTTTTATTTGTGATAATGTGTAGAAGAGCAAAAGTTTTTAAAAATCAAACTGGCAAAACTGTAGCGATTTTTGTAGTGTGCCTTTTAAAAGTCCAGTTTTACGATGTTGTCCCGTCACGCTACATTTTAATTTCAGGGGAAGCACAGGTACTATATGGTTCATTCTGCATGATATTTCTTTGTAGGAAAAACAATTATCTTTCCAAATATGTAAAAACATTGGGGGGTTTCTTCTTTTATTTTGCCACTACAGCCAAAACGCTGAAAAAAAATGGTTTTTTTTTTAAAAGGAGCCGAAGAATCGGTCATGTATACATTGTTGAATTTGTAAACATTGAAATGTTTTCAAAAGTTTCTTCTCTTTGTAGGACGTTGTTTTAAGTTATTCCTATTTCATTTTGATTATTTTAATTTACATTTAGGTCGATGCAAATATTTTTCAAAGTTTTTGTCGCTCGGCTCTAGTCGGGGTCGAGGGAGAGGGCAAAAAAAGAAAACAATATAAAAATTTAAATAACAGACCATAGTCTCAATATTTGAATGCAAAAAGTGTTTTGAAATGCATTTTACACTAGCTCAGTTGTTTTGTAATCATTACAAAAACTTTAAATAAAATGTGTATCAGCCTTATCAAGTTTAATTTATGTTTATTTCTGAAAGCATTTGACTTGTTCTACCACCTCCTTTCATTACCTTTTGCATATTTAGTTTTTTCAAGTTTTAACAGTAACTTTTTAATTTTTTGCTTATTTTTCACATTTTTTTCTATAAATTAACTGTTTTAAAATGCGTAGATGTATGGGCACAATGACAAACAGAACACTTTCTAGGATAAATATATCGAATGTTTCAAAATACAATCCCAGAAAAAACAATGTTTTATCAATGTTGAAAAACGGTACTTCTAATTTTGTTTCAATAGTTATGTTCAACTTTCATTTTTTTAATGTAAACAAACTTTGATTTCGCAACTTATAAATAAAGAAATATTATTATTGTTTTTTACCCTTAAGTTTAAATAATGGTTTATGAAAAATTGTTTGCCACTCAAACTTCAAGGGCTCAAACAATTTTGGAGCGATTTTTGGAAAATTTTAATGATTTTTTTCTAGCTTTGGATGTTGGAGTATTAAACTACTAAAGAGTTTCAACACCAAGTAGGAAAACAAAACTTTTTTGAAAAAAAGAATGTGATTATTTTTTTTGTCTACCCCTGTATATCTCTTGAATTACAAATCTTAAAAACAAACAGGCACAAACCAAACAATTTGAATTGATTAAGTCAATTGGAAGTTAGTAAATTTTAGTTTTATTAAATGATATGTTACCAATTTTAAAAAAATATATTGTGCATATAAATTTGAGATTAAGTGGATAAAAAGTAACAACTCCGCTGAAAAGTGATTGCAACAAGATTTTTTAATTTAAATGTTATAAGTGAGGCCACAAAATCAAATTTTGATGCATAAATTGTTGAATTAGCTAACCTTGTAATGTTTTCAAAATCGTTAATATTTAACATTCATCAACATTTTAATGTTAACAACAGAGAGTTACCAGATTTGATTACAAGATTTTTATCCGTGTAGTTTAGGCTAGTACAAATATTTTTAAAAGTTCAAAATCTGCCCGAAAAATCAAGGCAAAAAACTTCAACTTTGTTAAACTTAAAAATTCCCATGGAAATTCAAGAGCAATCAGCTGAAACCAATTTTCAATTCATTCTTCTGCGTTTAGAACCACTTTAAGCATGTTTGGGTTTATTAAAAAATCCATTGAATTTTGGTGAATTTTTGATGTACAGTACCGCAAAAAGGTTTTTTTTTTCAAGAAAATATAAATTTTTTTGAAAACTAATGATTGAAAAACAATTTAAGTAGTGTAATGTGCAATTTAAAACACCTTTTTCATTGAAATGTTGAGACTGTGGCTTGTTATTTAACATTTTTTATTGCTTAAAATTTTTGAATTTATTTAAAAAAAAATACAGTTTGAAATATTTGTTTTAATGCGACAATGAAGTGTTTTAAAATGCATTTTGCGCCATTGTTAAGCAATCATTAGTTTTCAAAAAATCTGAGAAACGACAAAAATATTTTTTGAACGAAAAAAAAAATTGCGGGATCACAAAAAAATCATAATGTTTTGAAATGAGCCCAATTATGCAATGCAATCAAAATTGTTTTTAGTAGATTAGGCTTCTATTTCTATTCCAATTTAGAAATTTAAAAACAAGGAGGTGATATAGTTTTTGATTTTTTTTTTTTGCAACGGGCTAAGGCCGTTACAAACATTTTTCAAAGTTTATGTCCCTCGACTCTGGGCAAAGTCAAGGGGGGGCAAACAAAGAAAAAAGAAATGAAAATTGAAATTACAAGCCATAAGATTAACATTGGAATGAAAAAAAAAAAGAGTTTTAAAATGCATTTTACACCTGCCCAGTTGTTTTGCAATCATTAGTTTTCAAAATATCCAAGTATTGAAGAAGATTTTTTTTTCGTTAAAAAAAAACTTTTGCGGTGCTGTATTTTGGAATTCCACAAACATTGATATTTGTATTTATCTTGCAATATTTAATCATTCGTTCTATAATTTTCATTCCTTAAAATTGTATTGATTGATAATTATCCAATTATCATCATAAGTGATTTAACTTGTCAATTATTTATAAGGATTTTGATAGTTATTTTTCTATAAAAATAAATTCCCAAATTTAGTCAAACTAGGACATATAATTAAATTTCCCGGAAAATGATAAAACTAAATAACAGGCCATGGTTTCAACATTTCAATGAAAAAAAGTATTGTAAAATGATAAATTCGAACTATCAACCATATGTTTTTAAAAAAATAGAATTTTTCACAAAATGGAAAATGTTTGTATAAAAAACTATACCTAAGTGGTATAGCGCAACGAAATTTCACCAAATTTTCAAAATATTCTTGATTTAGTTCCATCTTGCAAATAATATTAGAAAATTTGGCTCAATCAACGCAAAAAATGCATTGTTTTAAATTAAAGATTCTGCAACATCTTGAAAAAGAGTCCCCTTTATTTTTTAAGAGAATATTGAAGAAAGGCGACATAAACTTTGAATATTTTTTTCAATCAGCTAATAAAAAAAAATAAACGAAAACTTTAACTCACTCGATATACCAATTGACTAGAAAGTAAAGAAACATCATTTAAAATTATTCGATAAAAACAAAATCATTTAAAGAAAAATCAGAAATTCGACTCCAAAATAAAAAAAAAATCTTGACGCACCTAGGAACATCCTCACCGAGCCAGTAATGTGCAACGAGAGTCGATCGATTTTGCCTGATGTTTGCTCACTACAGCTGGTTGCAAAGCCGTCGTCGTTCCTTCGTCTCTGCGCTGACAAAGGACGTCGGTTGGCCAGAGGCTCTCTGAGTGCAGTCACCGTCACCGGTTGAAAACCCTTTTTTCGCTCTATCCCTGGCACACGCAGCAAGAGCCCTCGATTCTCGTTCGGCCTGGCCCAGGACAAGATAATATCGTACTGAAAGGCTTAATCGATAAAGTAAATTATTCTGCTTATCTATTTTGAAATGCCTTTCACGTTGCCCGTCGTCGTTGCGTGTTGACGTTCTGTTGTGCTGCACCAAGTCGACCAAAGGATTGGCCCGGTCTTTTGTGATTCCTTTGCCGGCAGAGTGCTGGAAGTATGCAAATATCGAGGTGATTTGCTGGACGATTGATTCAGCTAGCGCTGCCTCTGTTGATATTGCTGGTTGGGAATCAGTGCTGAACGGATTGAGTTAAGGGAAATTGCCTAACGGTGTCTGTCTAGAATAAGATTGTGTCGAGATTATAATAAGAACTTTAACTGTGATTTTTTTAAACATTCGTTTAATCTATATGTTTTTTGTAAAAATTGTTGATGAAGTTGGCAGTGGACTCCCCTCAAAGTTCATCGCCGTTGTACTATCTCCCCAAGTGTCTACGAACTCAACCATATCAGAACAACCACTTCTTCAGAAGCTAATCGTCACACTAGCTTCCGGAAACGACACAACCGAGCTAATCACCACCGCATTCCCGATGTTGACCTCTCCCGGGCCAACTCATAGCCATCGCTAACACGAAAAAAGCCACTCAATAATACTCAACTATGCCCCGGCCGTTCCTCCTCCAACTATGTGGCGGAGTTATCACGTCGAACCGATCGGAAAGTCATCCACAGCGTCGTTTTCAAACGTGAAGAACGGACCCAAAAGAACATCGTCGTCGTAGACTACATCAACATAGCGAGAAGGAGACTCTTGAGCTGAACTCGCTGGGCCACTCTGTCAAAAGCCACTTTGCCGCACTTGGGGAGCACTTCCTCCGGCGACCGACGACGACCTGGTCTAGGCAAATGTGCAACATAAAGTCTACAATGATGCGTTGGAGTGCTCGGTTGACGCATGTTTCAAGTGAAATTGGAGACAATTCAAGGTGAAACCAATTCTCGTTTGAAAATTGTGACAAGAGAGCTCACCACCAACCCAACTTGTGACGACCACGGCACGGGTCTCTCTCTTCATCGGGAAGGTCGATCTAGCACTGGTTGGTCGGTTGGTCGGTATGGAAGAAAATTATATTATCAATAAACGATGGCGATAGTGGTAAAATGTGTATAATAATAAAGCGTGTTGTTGGAGCGGCCCAGTCGACGACGGTGGAGGTCCGAAGGTTTTGCATCATATCTTGAGCTTCGCTTGTAGAAGAGTCATCGCGTGTGGCATGGCAGGCGGCAGGAACAATAAGCTAACATAGGTTAAGGACAAGGACGACGACGCAGCAACAGAATCGGCAGCATTGTGGTTTATTGTGAGGAGAAGTTTTGCGTGGCCGAGGGCATCGCGATGCTGGCGAAGGTCGAACTTGAAGTGAAAAGGATGCACGGTAATTCTAATTCGCGAAGAACTAAATGATAAAACGGGGTGACTTTGATAGCCGGGGTGACTTTGATAGGTTTGAGATTTTTTCCGAAAAATGAAGAGTACAACTCAAATACGTACGGAATGGTATTGAATCATACTGACCGTGGTAGAGAAGTGTTCAAAGTACCTTAAGAAAAACTTTTCATAAAATTTTGAAAAGTTTAAAAAGTTAGTTAACTATAATTAAGAAAATGTAGATGAAAAACATTTTTTAAATCTTCTCAAAGTGTCATGTTTTTCTCAAAGAACATAATTTTGAATCGGAAAACGGAATGCATTTTCGGATTCTTTGGACAATTTTCCACTAGGAGAAGGTTGAATAAGTTTGTAAATAATAAATATTATGTGTTTTTGAAACATAAATAAATAAAAATCTCTTGTTTCATAGGCATTTTCAGTTGAACAAATTTCATATAAAATGTGAAAACTTTTGATTTTTGCTTCTAATTCAGTTTTAAATGCAATATTAATCGATAATTTTATAAACATATCAAGTTTTAACGAATTTCAGGCAAATTTCTGACTTTTGAACAATTTTACCTGAAATTTATATGTATTTTGTTAAAAAGCTTATAAACTTAGTTAACTATATATAAACATTGTTTTTTTTTCCTAGAAAACTAAATTAGCAACCTTAGTATTGTTACATTTGACGTAAAAATAAAGTTTGAACACCTTAAATCTGATTTTAACAAGAAAAACTATGACTATCAAAGTCACCCCGGAATTCAAAATAAGAATTTTTAACGTTACTATTTTTAAAAACACTATTGAAAAAACTTTTTTTCAAAAATGGTATATGGACCATATGTGGGCTACCCCAGTACATGTTTTAAAAATAATAATCTCAAGACAAACCTTACCAGTTGGAAAATATTCCAAAAATAAATCGAAATCCTATCAAAGCCACCCCGGTTTACGGTACTTCATCAAAATTTAATTTGAAAAAAACATAACAAAAAACATAAAACTATTGGTCTCTTTCCTTTGAAACTTTAAAAATTTGAACGCTTTTTTCAATTCTTTAACTATTTTGTGAGAGTGTTTTTTATTGATATTAATTTCTCTTGTCGAAAAAAAATAAGCTATGCATTTTGTAATTATTTTGCAAGCTTATTTTTTTGTTCCCTATAATTACCCATGAAACAAAAGTACATTAAATCCATAAATTTTTCGAATAAATAAAAAAAAATTACAAAAAAATTTACTGCATAAAACGTTATCTATAATAATAATGATTTAAAAAAATCTGCTTCTGTCTTTTGGATTTTTTTTAAAGCCATCAATACTAGAACTAACCGTGAAGTTAATTGCAACGTTGAAATTAAAGGAGTAATATTGTAGTAGTATTATTTTCTTATATTTCTTGTTGGAGGTCCCTTCCTTATAGTTAACAATCGAAAACATATTTTTTTCAATAATGTTAAGCTCAAAATGGTTAAGAATTGGAAATTAAACAGTTCAAATATTTCCGCAAGTTGATTATTCTTAGTTTAAATTTATTATTAAATAGATGATACTCTTTTATCATTTTTCCCTGTTTGAAACACAGCCACTTTGCAACATAAATTTTTCATACAAGTTTTCAAACAATTTTGAGAATTTCTGTTCTAATTGACTACTTAAACAATTGTTGTTTAAGGATTGTTTGAAGATATGATAAGGACTGTTAAATTAAATTGCAAATTTTCATAAAAAGTTCATTTTTTAATAAAAAAAAAAATAATACAAGGTGCTTCCAAAAAGTTTTCGATTTTTTAGAGCTACCGATCATGTAATGAAAGGTTTGGGTGTTAGCTTGATTTTCAATAATTCTTAGCAAAATTAAGTACGAAGATTTTGTCATCAAATTGGCTGACAAAATGAAAGTGTTTTATCATTTTTCTAAACTAGTGTAGTTTCCGAGACAAAATTCCCGGTTTTTTTTTTAACTCGGAATTCCCGAATCCCGGGAATTTTTGTATTTTGTCCCGGGAATTCCTGAAATTGAAAAAAAAATCTAAGTTTTGGTCTTGAAACTCAGATTTGGTTTTGGAAATAGATAAAAAAAATTAATAAGTTTAAGAATAGGTAATCGAATTAAAAGCATCATTTTTTTTTTGAATATATCAGCATTAATTTGGAATATTAGCAAAAACTGATAAAACTCAAGTTTACAGATCCGCAAAATACTTAGCGTTCAAAATATTTTCTATTTAATTAAATGTATTTTTACAGAGACTGGGTATTATTTAATTCATATTCACCTATATTTATGATGTTAATTAGAAAAAAATATTAAACTTTATTTTATAATTAGTTTTATATTAAACATGATGTTCTTATCTTATCTAAAATTTGATTTGTTATCGTTTATTTGCTTTTTAAATTATTTTCAAAGAAATATTCCAAGCTTTTCTAGTCATGTCATATTAAAAAATAAATAAATAAAGGGGAAAATATACTTAATAAAAGACTAATTTAATTTGAATAACATTGGATAAAAAAATTGTGGTTCAATTAAAATCCAAAGCACAACAAAAAAACATTGTTTTTTTAATTTCTTTTCAGCTATCTAAAAACTGCTGTCCTATCCAAAAACTATTAAATTAATTTACATGGTGGATCCCTTCCTCAATATTTCAGCTAAAAATTTGGTGGGCTGACATTAATAGGTTTAAGTTTTGTTTTGCAAAATAAAAAAAAAAAAAAATTAAAATACAAACGGAATGGTACTGCTTGGTAAAGATGTGTTCAAAGTACCTCAATATTAGGGTGCCCAGATAAAATAACCCCCTGCTCCACAAGCGGAAAACTGTTTTTTGTGTTATTTTAAGCATCTGTGTAAATTTTGAGCGAAATTGGATGAGATTAACTCATTGATACCCGAGCCTAAAGTTGGTGGAAAAAATATTTTTCATACAAAAATGACTTTTATAAATCGCTAATAACTTTTCAGCATCGAGTTTTATAGCTTTGGTATGTTCTACAAAGTTGTAGAGCATTAAATTTCCAATGAGAATCTCACTTTTGGGAATATTTGGATGTAAGTAGCGCACCGTTTAGACCAAACCGTAAGAAAATTGGGTTTTCCATAAATTTTTTCGACTTTTCCCATACAAACTTCACCCCCGAGTATCAATGGGTAAATGTTAACCAATTTTGCTCATATTTGGCCCAGAGTCCTAAAATAGGTCAAGGAACAATATTCAGCTTGTGGAGCGAGGTTTTGAAAAAAAGTCCCATATTCTGGGCACCCTACTCAATATGTATTTTTGATTTTCTTTATTTAGTTAAACTATCATTATTGAACTTTCTCATTATGAAAAACATTTCTTTTGTAAGTCAAATGGTCGGCATTAATGCTTTTTATCTTAATTGTACATCAATAAGTAGTTTACAACAAATCTGAATCACAAGTTAAAAGTTAGTAAAATATTATTGTTAGATAGTTTTTTTTTTAACTCTGAAAGTGTCATGTTTTTCTCAATGAAAATTAATTCAAATCGGAAAACGGATCACATTATCGGATTCTTTGGACAATTTTACACCAAAAAATAATTTCTATATGATAAGTTTTAATTGTAATTAAAACAGAATTCAAAAATATCTTAAGATTTTGGGGATTTTCAATATAACAAATTTCTAAGTAAATTAGGATAAATCATATTTTCATTAAAAAGTCCATTTAAAATATTTTTGTTATCAATTTCAGAAATGTTAATCTACTTACACGGTGTATTTTTCCGAGAACATTAAGATAAAAAATTCGGCAAGTCTGATATTTGGCACCATAAAAGAAGGGCACTTTCCCGACATTTTGCGGGGTCCGGCGAAATATTTCGTAGGGGGGTTTTTTTTTGAAGATTTTTTTTTCGGTTTCGGTTTCGCTTGAGGTACATTCATAAGAAATTTGATGGATATGAACACGAACCCATCGATTTCCATCGACTTTTCTGAAGAAAAATCCTATGAAATCGAAAAAAAATCTTCAAAAAAAAAAGTTGCTCTAGACCCACCGACGAAATATTTCGCCGGACCCCGCAAAATGTCGGGAAAGTGCCCTTCTTTCATGGTGCCAAATATCAGACTTGCCGAATTTTTTATCTTGAGTTTGTTCTAGGAAACACACCGTGCTTATCCTCAAATTTATATTCCTTTACGTGAATAAACTTAGCAAAAATTGATAAAATTTTAGTTTACAGATCCGCAAAATACCTAGCGCTTGAAATATTTTCTATTCAATTTTATATGTTTGTACAGAGACTGGGTATTATTTAATTTATATTTACTTTTATTTATGATTTTTAATTTGAAAAAATATTAAATTTAGTTTTATAATCTGGCGATTCTCCACGATCCATACAAAAAAGATTTTATTTGTATGGAAGTTGTCTACGTGGTTTGTGGATGGTCCCTTGCTCAATCTTTTAATCTCTCTGGGAAACTATTTTGATAAAAAAAATGTAAAGATGTGTCAAAATATGGATCCGGACATAATTTTCACTGAAATCCAAAAAAGTATTTATTTTAGTACGAAATTTTTGAAAAAAAAGGTGACCAGTTTTATAATGTGATGCTTCATTGCAAAGCTCTTTTGAACACTATCCAAGCTATGTGTCATAGTATAGATCAAGACTAGAGTTGTGCAAATTTCACTGTTCACAAATAGACTATCGGTAAGACTAGTTTTATTGATTCATTAACATTTGATGAAATAAATTAACTTTTTTAAAACACCACAAAAATTTTAGGTAAATAACAAATTTCGTTAGAAAAGGATATTTTCCTAAAAAAAATATCAATTTTTAATGCCATCAACATCTTTTTTTTGAAGCCTGATTAAAATACCACATTAACCCAGAATGTCTACTAAGAATGCCTGAAAATTTTAAGATTCTGTTTCAATTGCACATATTACTTTGAGTTGATAAACTTTATGAATATTCTTAGTGTATTTTTATTCAAATCAATAAATGAGATTCGCCTTCAAAAAAGTTTCAAAATTTAACAACATTTTTAAATTAGTTGCAATGCAACTAATTGAAGATTCTCAAACATTCGAATCTCTAAAAAAAATCGGATATTTTTTTTAATAAAAAAAAATCCAACACTATGCAACGCTCACGAGTCCGCGATGAAGACCTCCACTGCTCCGTTTACTCAGAGTGTGCATCGGTCCTTCTCGATTGACGTTGTCCTACGAGCACCGGTCTCTTCACGCCCTCGAGGGTCTTTTCCCCAAGATGACGTCCAACGCAACAGCACAAGATGGGCCCCGTAAGTATTAATAATAAAAGCCCAGACCGTATAAAGTATGGTCCGTCGAGCTATTTGTTTGCCCGGATGACGGCAAACACGATAAGGACCGTGTTTTGTTTGGCTTTGGCCACGGTGACGGCGGCGGATGCTCTTTTGCACTGGGCCTCTTGGACACGGGCTTTTCTAGGCTGCTGGCTGGAACAATAAATTTCTTCTGCCAGGGAGCAATCGAAGGCATTTATCATAATTTGCTGTGTAGTTATCCGATCGGCAAATAAGGATGGACTTTTTGCGTCGTCTTGCTGCTCTTGAAGGAGTGCAATTAATTTCGTGATCGAACTGGGCAAATGATTGATAGTGGTTGAGCACACCTTTTTAAGCTGGAGTCCATGAAGTGCTGGAATTAGTAGTTCAAGATAAAACTTAAATATCATGATACTTTAGAATATTTTTGAATTTTACATTTTTATAAAAAATCTTTATTATTAATTTCAAAAGTTGTCCAAATTATTTTTTTGTCTTAGAATAAGCCTTGTTTCATAACGAAAGAAGTCATTATTTCTGCTGACTTTCACTAATTGAAATCACGATATCCAGTACAGCAAAAACACCCAGTGCAGTATGACCTGGACAATTACACCGTTTTCCAACTGTCAATCACTTGGTCGGTCGGTCAACGGGATTGATTTTATCGAACCTTTCTTTTTTCCTCAATTTTTCTGTCTGGTGTGTTCTCCACAGTTGAAAATATTTTTAAAATTTTCTTTCAAAATCTTTATTTTCTTTTAAATGCGTATAAATTACAACAAAGCTGTAATATTTTAGATTTTTAAGAATAATTTAGCATGTTTTAGCTTTTTTCACTGTGCCTGAACTATAGTAGGTGCTAATGTACACCCTACTGAACTGCATTCCTCCCCCTTAACAGCTGCATTAGCCGCTGTGTCATTCTTTATTTAGCCCCCTATTAGCCGGCCCATGATACACCTTCGTGTCTTTGAACATCGACGGGACTTGGTCACGTGAGCTGGATCATCAGCTGGTTCGGTTCTGAATGGCAGCTGCTGTTGGAAATTGTTTGCTTAAGGTGGAACTGATTGATTTGTGAGAGTGCATATTTGAACTTTGATGAAATCAAAATTCTTTTTGCAAAAACTTATTTTTTTTGAAATTTCGTAATTTTTATTCTTCTAAAATAGTGTTAACAAACTCAACAAAAAAAAAACTACCCTTTTCAACAAAATATGATTCCCTCTGGCAAGTTAGCCCTAAGTTGGCCCTTGAATTGCCCGTTATCAGCCCTATTCGAGTTGAGTAGGGGAAAAAATCGGAAGAAGCAACCCGTAGGAAATTAGGGCCCATTCTGTCGCCATATAGTGATGTAATTTCCGAAAGT
Source organism: Culex pipiens pallens (assembly GCF_016801865.2). NCBI lineage: Eukaryota > Metazoa > Arthropoda > Insecta > Diptera > Culicidae > Culex > Culex pipiens. The sequence continues at coordinate 148,083,336 of NC_068938.1, forward strand.
ATTTTTTCTTATCATGCTGCAACATCGCTTCATGGGGGAATTTCCGATTATTGGTCCTGGGGAAAGTGTTTTCCCTTCGTTTTCTTAGATAGGGAGAGAAAGTTTTCGCTTGCTTTTGTGATTACAAGAGGACGATTTACTATCAAAAGATAAATGTTATAAACGATCGACGTGACTCATCCTTGATTGGAGTGATTCATAAAACTGTATCAAAAAAAAAATGTAACAGAAAATTCTCATATGTCACTTCACATGTCAACCAATTTATCCTTTTCAGCAAACTATCAAAATCTACCACGTCCAATAAAGAATCCACTAAAACCATCATCAATTTGCATCAAACTCTCCCTCGACCCCCCTCGAAATGAATCGCCGGTTGATTAAACGCCATGTTATTTTGCTGGCGCCCGACATAACCCGACAGCTTAACCCCCCGGGACCAGGAGATTCCTTTCATCCTGAGGCCCACACGTGACCGTTTCGCTAAATGCTCAGCGACCCGTGACCATCATGTTCGGAAATAGGATCAGAGCAAAAGCTCCACGCCCCCTGCCCCAATTGATTGGCAATTCATTTATTAAAAACCCAATGGTTGCCCAAAGAGTGGGGGAGCGGGCTGGTATTAAACAGAGTGCAAGTGATCGAAAAACTATGGTTTATCGCTTGTTCAGAGGGACAAAAGTGATGCCCAGCTCCAGCTGAGCGCGAAGAGTCGTTTGATGAGGTAGGGGGGAACTGTGAGAAAAAAAAAATTGGAAATTGAGAAAGGAAAGCTGGAAACCTTAAAAATCAATTCTGAAAATATCAGATAATGAATGATAACTTAACTAAACAAATTAAACAAATACACAAAAAACTCAATATAGAAAACTTTAAGAAAACAAAAAAATATATAATAAAATGGAAATCACAATGAGCTAATTAAACCGATAAAAAAAAAGTTGCAAATGGAACATAACAGTAAATTTCAGAAAAAAATTAATACAAACTATAAATACAATCAAAAGAACTGCTGCAATTTGCAATTTATTCGTTTTTGAATAACATTTTTGGGAGTTTGAAAAAGATTTCTCGGATATAAAGATTTCTGGCAAGGTTATTTTTTTTAATTTCTGAAAAACATGTCCTACTTGCAATATTCATAAAGGTTATTGATTTTTTTTATTGTTTTTTAAAGTAATTTGTTCATGAAACAAATATTTTTTGTTATTTTTTTTAATGTAGAGATGGGCAATTCTTTGAATAATTGTATAAAATTTAAATATTTAAAATTTATTGTTTTGAAAGTATTAAATTGCAAAATGTTTTTTGAATATTTTTGTGAGATTTTGCATTCCTTCAATCTTGAACATGTATTGACAAATTATTATGAGACAGTTATTTTAAACTTTTTGAACTAAGGCATTATCCTCAATTTAAGATATTGACCTTTTGTAGTATCGATCATTAGTCTTTTCGAACATCCGGTCACTTTTACCTTTTGTCCACTATCATTTTTTTTCCATAAAATCTTTTGTCCTTTGACCTTACGTTTTTCGAACAAAACTTTTGATTTTTAAAATCGACCATCTCAATCGACGAGCAAAAATGCAAAAAAAAAAAACAAGTTAAATGCTAACATTTTGTTACTTAACAAATAAGATCAGCTAAAAATCAATTTATGATGCAATACCTAATCATTTTGAATATTTTTTAGACTTTTTTACAAAAAAAAAAAAACTGAAATAAAGTGAAAATGGTGACAAACCCATACTGATAATTATAATATTTTCATGAATTTCGGTATGTTGTGAAAATTTTATTTCAAAATGAATTTACATGCACAATTTTGCATCTAATATTAAACTAATATTGAAAATTATGAAAATTGTAGTATTTTCAAGAATTACGTATTTTATAAAATTTAAGCTCCGAAACAATTAAATGCATATAAAATTTTGCATCGTTTGAAAACCGTATTGAAAATTATTAATGTTTGAATGCTTTCGGAAAATGCAGTTTTATGTGAAAATTTTTGCATCGTTTGATATCCAAATTTTAAATAATGAAAATTCTTGTGTTTTCATAAAAAACGGCTTTTTTGAGAAAATGTCAGAATTTTACATCAAAACTCTTAAAAAAATAAATCTATTCATAATTTCTCATCTTTTGACATCCATATTTTAGTAAAAATTTGAGTAACTTACAAAAAAAAAAATATTCAGAAAGTGCATGAAAAACTTTGCATCGTTTGATAATTAAATTATGAAAAACATAACAATTTGGGAAATTTCATGAAATACGGTATTTTTTGAAAACTCGAGTAATTAACACAAAAATTCTAATAAAGTGAAAATGCATACAAAATTTTGCATTGTTTGATGCGCAAATAGCAAATTATAACATTTAAGTATTTAAAAATAAAACGGTATTTGTGATGATTGATGAGTACTTATGCTTACTAAATTATCAAACAAATATCACATATAAATATTTTTGAAAATATAACAAGATTTTGTTTCAATTAGTAAGTTTTGGCAATTAACTTTTAATATGATTTATTATCGGTTTTCGCCCATAAAATAACCGAATTTTGATAACCATAATCACTATCGTTATCGCTGTCGAATCTCAATTATTTTATTGTTAACACCCTTTTTATTGACCAATTATAAATGTTATAAAATTTAAATATGGATTGAACAAACTTATTAATTTTAACAAATTGATCAAAAGACTGAGTCAACAGAATCAACTTAAACAACTTGAAAAAATAAAACATATCTCGGGTGAGTTTTCAAAAAGCCGTGACCTCCGGCACTAATTTTCGTTTTTCTCCAAATTGAAACAATATTTCATTTGTTTTAAGTTTAGGGTGACGGAAAGATGTATAGATGAACAATCTCAAGCATTTTTGAAATTGATTTTTTGTAAGTAGGTCGAATTCCGATGCAAAAAGGGCTTTGTTTACCAATGGCTCTTACGTCTTTTTGAAAACTAATCCGGGAATATTTAATAAAAAAAAATGAATAAGAAATAAAAATATTTAACTAAACCGAAAATCAACTAAAAAAACAACCAAATCTGAATAATCTAGAAAATTACTGAAGAATGATATTTTTAAATAACCAATAAATTTGAGTACAAATAAGTGCAACAGAAAAAAATCAGAACATTTAACGGTATTATTCAGCAAGACAAAGCGCGCAAATATAAAAAATAAAGAACAATAAAACTGTATAGGTTGAAAGAAAACTCAATAGAAAACACAAAAAATGTCTGCAGCACCAATGCTACTCAAAGATTCAACTTATAAAAAAAAACAACCTGAAACAATAAAAAAAGAAAATTATCATTTTTTGTGAATTGAATACTTGAATTGAAAAGTAAGTCAAAAGGTCCTAGCAGCATATGAAATCTGTAGTGGATGGGATTATTTGAAAATGTACTCTTTAATGAATCAAACCATAAAGAAAACTGAAAGAACAGAACTTGAAAAATCAAAAATTCAAAATAAAAAAATTAAAAAGCAAAAAAATTTCACCTAAAATAAGAAAATAGAAAGGCATAAAGAAAATAGTTTGGAAAACTCAACTCAATCACAAGAAAAAAACATATCAAGCAACAAAATGATAAACTTAACAAACAAAATACTCAAAATTAAACAAATGAACAAGCAAATAAACAAATAAAACAATATTCTTTCCAACAGTGCCCTTTCAACCTCCCTCTCCCTAAAACTAAATGAAGTTGGAAGCAACCAGCTTTTCGAGGAAAATCCACCGAACCGAAAGTGCACTCTGCTGCTTCTGTTGCTGCTGCACCCACGAAATGCAAATGCTCTGGCGAGATTAATTGGGGTGTGGTCACTGGCGAGCGCACAGCTTATTCCCCAGTGACTAGCTGAACGGCAGTGCTCTAAGCAGTAGCTGCCAGGACGACATTCCAGGCTTGAGACCAAGTATTTTTTCAATCTATTTAGCACCATGGAGAGTTGTAGGAGAAAGAAAATGGAACAAAAAGTGGGAAAAAGAAAGGACTAAATGAAAAATGTTGGGACGTAATCAGCTAGAAGTGTCGAAGGGTCACTTGAATTCAAGTCCAAGTCCAAGTCCAAGTCCAAGTCCAAGTCCAAGTCCAAGTCCAAGTCCAAGTTCAAGTCCAAGTCCAAGTCCAAGTCCAAGTTCAATTCCAAGTCCAAGTCCAAGTCCAAGTCCAAGTCCAAGTCCAAGTCCAAGTCCAAGTCCAAGTCCAAGTCCAAGTCCAAGTCCAAGTCCAAGTCCAAGTCCAAGTCCAAGTCCAAGTCCAAGTCCAAGTCCAAGTCCAAGTCCAAGTCCAAGTCCAAGTCCAAGTCCAAGTCCAAGTCCAAGTCCAAGTCCAAGTCCAAGTCCAAGTCCAAGTCCAAGTCCAAGTCCAAGTCCAAGTCCAAGTCCAAGTCCAAGTCCAAGTCCAAGTCCAAGTCCAAGTCCAAGTCCAAGTCCAAGTCCAAGTCCAAGTCCAAGTCCAAGTCCAAGTCCAAGTCCAAGTCCAAGTCCAAGTCCAAGTCCAAGTCCAAGTCCAAGTCCAAGTCCAAGTCCAAGTCCAAGTCCAAGTCCAAGTCCAAGTCCAAGTCCAAGTCCAAGTCCAAGTCCAAGTCCAAGTCCAAGTCCAAGTCCAAGTCCAAGTCCAAGTCCAAGTCCAAGTCCAAGTCCAAGTCCAAGTCCAAGTCCAAGTCCAAGTCCAAGTCCAAGTCCAAGTCCAAGTCCAAGTCCAAGTCCAAGTCCAAGTCCAAGTCCAAGTCCAAGTCCAAGTCCAAGTCCAAGTCCAAGTCCAAGTCCAAGTCCAAGTCCAAGTCCAAGTCCAAGTCCAAGTTTGTTTCCCAGCTTGTTATAAGAAAGACTAAACAAGATTTACTCGGGATTCGCTCGGGAAAACGGGGTTAAACGGGGGTGGATTAAAGTGTGATCCTCGCGAAAGAAGAACTAAAAAAAAGCGAACATCCAACAAGGACACCGGCGAAACTGGGTGAGATAAATTCCTCGCAATAAATTATGCTATCTTTCCTAGTTTTATGTTTTATTAAAGACCTTTTATCCGCCCACAGCGATGCACATCTCTCCCAAGGGGGGTGGAAAAGAGGTGAAAATAGATTTTTCATCCCGAGTCTGGGAGAAGAATTGCGGACGGGGGTTCAGGATAAACTGAAACTGACAGGACAAGGCCAGTCTTGTGACCAGTTGCAGCACAGAAGAAATGGAGGATGAGATAAATGAGCTTCAATCGTTGAGTTGCTTCTCTGGACTTGTACTAGTCGCGTGTTGAGCTCAGCTGAAGGAATTTGTAACTGTCCAAAGATCCTCTGGTGCAAAGGGTTCCGTCGGGACCAACGGATTAGAGTATTTTTACCCCGGGAATGAAATATTTGTGGGGTTGTCTAGCTTTTTTTTTGCAGCGGGATTTGCGAGAAATTGATTGTAACAGATGGGAAAGATGTTCAAAATGTTATCTCATTTATTTTAGAAATTGGGATTTTTTCCTAATTAGTCACGGTTATCTTATTGGTGAAAAATATTCTTACTTATTCACTTACACTTCAATCATAAAGCAGTTTTCCCCCCTTCTCACGACCATCCAAAAACGTCCAGGTGATTATGTCGTCCGATTATGTCAAGTCATTATTATCAATTTCTGTAAAAGCGATTACCCGATTATGATCTCACCTCACTTCGATTCCGACTCCATTTTCGTTCCATTTCCACGTTCCATCAATCTTCCCCAGGGGGTGCAGGATTTTCCCTTTTTATGTTGACACGAACAGGGGAAGAAGAACGTCCAACCTGGCTGAAAATTGTTGACGACGATAATGATGATTACGATTACAGCTCGTCCCCTCAACAGACAGTAGTTTTGTTCGCGACCTCCTCTTTCGTTGGCACTTTTGGGACGCTTTTCCTGGTCATTTTGGAAAAAATGTTATCCGTCAACTGCCTTTAAAAGTTTTTTTTCATTTTTTCAGGGGATATTTCTATTTGAGTTATTCTGAATTCAAAATTACAAATAAAAAAAAAATCTTGACTTATGAAGGTTAACAACCCTCATCGTCATCTGCCCAACTACACACCGGGTAATGATAGCCCTTCTGGATCGTAATGCCGGTTCGAACTCACCCTCCCCTCCATCGCGCAGTTTAATATCTTCTTTGACACCCCCACCTCGTCTCCCGTGGAGGTGGCATTATTGTCATTATTTGCTGTTGTGCCTTTTCCGGTCCAACCCCACCAACCACCCTTGAAGGAAGTGCCATTAGTGAGGATTTTTTTTTTTGCTTCTTTTGGATTGCCCACCTTGAATAGTTTTTTTTTTTTCACAAATCGTTAAGTCAATGGGATTGTTAACGGAGAGTGCTATTTGGGGAGATTAGGTGTTTGATGGGATTAAAGCTCTTACTTTTCATAATTTGTTTATCTATCAGCACCAAAAATAAACTATATTTTTGCATGAATATTTTTTTCATTTGGATGAAACTTTGTGTTGATCAAGGAAATAATCATAAGTTCGTCCAGACAAGTCATAATACAATTTTGGCAGCTTTCAATTCAAAAAGACTATAAAAATATTAAAAAAAAAATCTGTATATTTATAACACATTATGTAATCAATTTGATGTCTTTGGCAAAGTTGTTAATTTTAATTTCTTAGGACTTCACAGAAATAATAAGTAAGACCTAAAATAAATCATCCATTCTATTGATTCGAATTTTCACACACAATATTAAACTGTGCAAAATATCTTTTTAAACGAAAAATAATGATGGCGTCTTCTGAGTCAAAGCACAAGTTCGTCAAAATTCATTTGGCAGAAAGGCTATTTTTTCCAAAAAATTTTAATCATTTAAAAAAAAACGTTTAAAAAGTCAAAAAACTTTTCTTACTTTATTTTGAGATGTAAAATTTAATTTGCAATACAAAAACCTAACATAATTTTTTTCTCGCCGATAATTTTTTTGTTTTTTTTTCATCAACAATTTATTTAAAATGATTTTTTTCAAAAGTGGTTATTTTTTACTCGAAAAGTTGGAATAAAAAAATGTGAAAATTCGTTTTCAAGATACAGATTATTAAATATTTTATAAACCGTTTCTATGGACAGCAGCCAAAATTGTCGTCGTTTGTCGTGAAAATGATTTCAAAAAGTTTTCACCAAAATTAAAACTTTCAAAAAAATAATTGTTGTCCGAAGTGTCGGAGAATTGCTCACCTGATGTATTTTATATTATAAAACATTTGGAAAATCGTTTCTTTGTTGAGCCTATTCATATTTTTTTTCTAGTATTCGTTTCCCCTTAAACATGTTCCCAAAAAATTAGAAAGCAAAAAATATTTTAAAAAAATAATTATTTTCACAGAAAAAAAACTAGTACAAACGATTGTAAACATTTAGTGCACAATTGTATATTGTATAACTTTTAATTGTTGCATTTATTTTAAATGAGGCAATTTGGCTTTTAGGTGTTTTTGATTTCTGATCGAAAAAATAAATTGAGTAAAATAATTTGAGTAGAATTAAATATTTTCATGAATTCACTGATATTATTTAAATTATTGACAGTAGCATAAATGTTATTTTCTTATATACAAATATATATATTCTTTCCTCCTCTTCGATTTTTACTAGGCCAAGGAACAAAACCTTATATAAAATAATGATTGTGAAATTATTATTATGAAAGTTAAAAACTTTAAAAAAAGTAATTTCGCTATTTCAGTATCGGGAGAAGTTCTTTAAAATTCAAATTGTTATTTTAAGTTAATCATCTTTATCAACTAATTATATTTGGCTTACTGGCAAAATGAAAAATTTCAAGCTATCGTTTTAAACTATTAAACTGTTCTACCTGTTAAATCAGTTCACTTTTGCTTGCTATGAACTCATAGTTTGCTTGCATTTGAATTCGTTTTTTTTGTGGCCTGCGGACCCATTTTGAATGACTATGTAAAATGGCCCTTTGACGCATCTGTAAGTGATTTTATAATTCCTAAAAAAATAAGGTTAAGCTTATGCTTTTTTTGTAAAACTAATGTTTTTTTTTTCCATACCTTGATTCCGATTATATGAAACTAATATTGTGTTGAAACATCTATTTTATTGAAATAATGTAAGTAACACGTTTAAAATAAAGTTTCATCAAATATTTTTGGAAGTAAGTTATAGAAAGTTTGAATTTGATTTAAGTAGGAAACTATAAAGATATCGAAAGTATAGGTATATACTAATTCAAAAATAAAAAATATAAATATTGAAATAATAAGCCATAGTTTCAACATTTGCATGGAAAAAGTGTTTTAAAATGCATTTTACATAAGTACAGTTGTTTTGCATTCATTTCATAAGGCTGGTACAAATATTTTTAAAAGTTTTTGTCACCCCCCCCTTCAAAATTGGCCCGAAAAATCAGGGGGCAAAAAAAATTTTTTTACAGTAAACTGCAAAATTTCAATGAAAATTCAAGTGCAACCAACTGAAATCATATTAAAATACATTCTCCTGCGTTTAAAATCATTTTTAGCATGTTTGGGGTTATTAAAATCTCTTAAGATTTTTTGAAAATTTTCGATGCAAAATCTTTTTTTTCGATACAATTTTTGTTTTTGTCAGATCTTAGATTTTTTGAAAACAAATGATTGCAAAACAACTGAACCAGTGTAAAATGCATTTTAAAACACTTTTTTCATTTAAATGTGAAGACTATGGCTTGTTATTTAAATTTTTATATTTTTTTATTTTTTTGCCCCCCCCCCCCCCCTTGACCTTGGCCAGGGCCGAGGGACAAAAACTTTTTTAAATATTTGCATCGGCCTAATCATTTTCAAAAAAAAAAATATAATTTGACAAAAAAAAAATAGTTAAAAAAATTGCGAAACAAAAACACCGATAATTTTCGAAAATTAAAATAAAAAAAATCAAGTAAGATAAAATTTAATAATTTATCATTTTTTTTTATGAAACAAAAAAGACTTTTTTGGCTGCACTCATTTTTATGATAAAGAAAACGAATCCTAACTTACAACACTGCCGTTACACTAAACCTATAGAAATCCTTTCTCAAGATTTGAATATTTTGCTAGCATTTTTATTTTGGACATCTCCCAAATTTGTACAGGGATTTGGGATTTGGTAAAAATGTAGCTTATGTCAAGTATAGTTTAGAATAAAATATTGACAACCATTCTCTAATTAACATTTGATATATTTTCAAAATATATATATATATTTTTTTATTGATCAAAATAAATCCATAAATCGATAAAGTTTGTTATCTTACCTTATTCTGTATTTTATGATTTTAAGTTCAAATGCTAAATTCCACAGAAAAACACATGAAATTTACATTTTTTTTTGGTCGAATTACACATTTATTCTGACATAAAATAATTCCACATTATCAGATTCAATTGTTGAGCTCAACGATCCAAAACAAGAAAACAAAATGGTCACTTATTAGATTTAAAAAAAATCTATTTAATGATTGCTATTTATGTTCTACAAAAATGTAAAATGGATTATATAAAACTCGCACCGCAATGAGTATTTCAAAACGGCGTTTAAGTTTATGTACTCATTATTATTCCTTCAGCTATCCCAAGTCGCGACAGGCCGTGACCACTCCACAATGATTCGCAAACCATGCAATCCCTTCATTTGACATGGTTCCGGCCCAGTTTGCATATTTGCGTACGCGTGCCCATGCCCACAACAAATCCAATTTCCCCTTCCCCGTGTTGACAACCCTTCCACCTTTGCGTCCTGAAATGTCTTGTCGACCTATCAACAGGGAAATCTTCGACTGTCACTCACATTCCCCACATTTTCTGGTCCGGTGTGTGCGGTCTCCAACTCGGAAGAACCCATTACCCGCCAATAAGCCCTAGTCTCGTCCAACGACACACACGGATCACGACAACGATGATAATAATAATAATAATGACGGAATAAAATAATTTGATTTATGATGCATGTAAAAAGCGTCGTGACTTTGGAACAAATCGATGACATCCGACCACTACGACCACTACGACATCAATGAAGAAAAACGACGATGATCAGGATGAATGGGTTCAAACTGGTATGAGAGTGGGTCGCTGGGGTAAGATTAGAGGGCGAGCTGGTGAGGTAAAAACATCGCCATTTGGTATGCATGTAGTCGGAACCACACTCTGTTTAAAATAAAGGATGTTGGGATTTCTTGGGACCTAATTTTAAGGTTGTTAGAATTGCTTTCCCTCTTATATTTCAATTTTTTGATTTTCAGTTTAAAAAGATATTTAAGAGTTGCTCAAGAGTTGTTGACCACTTTTATAGAAACTTTAGAAGAATTGTTTAAGAATTGTTTAAGAGTTGTTCCTGTAATTATCAAAAATTGTTCAATAGTTATTGAACAGTAGTTCAAGAGTTACTCAAAAAAAAAAAAAAAACCAAATTATTAAAACAAATTTGAAGGCTTGTTCAACAGTATTTGAAGAGCTATTCAACCGTTGTTCAAGAGTTACCCAACAGTTCTGGAATTTTTTGAATGAAGAATTGTCTCAAAATTGTTCTAAAGTTGATAAAAATTTGTTGAAGAGTTCTTTCATCTGGGGTGACATTGGGTCCGGGGGGTGAAATTGGATCATACAAATTTCAGCATTTTTGTATGACCCAATCTCACCCCCCAGACCCAATGTCACCCCTGATGACGGCTCTTAAAGACTTGTTCAAGAGTTGTTGAAGACTTGTTCAACAGTTTTTAAGAATCTTTTATAAATGTCAAAAAAATTTCAAAACTTAATAAAAAGTTGTTCAAGAGTTGTTCAAGACTTGTTCAAGAGTTGTTGAGGACTTGTTCAATAGTTGTTGAAGAGTTATTCAACAGTAGTTCAAGAGTTATTGAACAGTTGTTCAAGATATTTTTGGAAGTTGTAGAAAAATTGTAAAAAAAGTTGAAAGTTGTTCAAAATTTGTTTGTAAATTGTTTATAATTTGTTTAACAGCAACACAGTAAAGTAATTTAAAAGTTGTTAAGATGTGACTAGATTCAACAACGATATCACACAAGAAACGATATGATCAACAACTTTTCAACTGGTCTGCAGGTGATATTCAAGAATAGTTGAATAGTTGTTCTAGAGTTGTTTAACAGTCGTTCAAGAATAAGTCAAAAGTTGTTCAAGAATTATCCAAGAGTTCTTAAAAAAAGTGTGAAAGTTGTTTAAAAATTGTTTAAAAGTTATTCAAAAGTTGTTCAGCTGTCATTTTAGACATGTTCAACAACTGTTGAACAGTTGTTAAAAAGCTTTTCAGGAGTTGTTAAAGATTTGTAATTATCAAGAAGCTATTTAAATGTTGTTGATCACTTAATAAACAGGTGTTAAATAATTGTTGATAAATTGTTCATCAGTAACTTAATAGCTTTTCAATTTGTTATTGAAAAGTTGAGCACTCGTTCTTGATATGATCATCAAAGGTTATTCAAGATTAGTTGAAGCACTGTTCAAAAAATGCTCAACAGTAGTATGAGACATATTCAAAAGTTTTTCAAGAGTATCAAAGAGCTGTTTTCAGAAATGTTGAAAAGTTTCTTACAAGTTGTTCAATGGTTTATCAACAGATGTTCAGTAATCGTTAAAGATACGTTCAAAAATTGTTAAATGGTTATTAAGAAACTGTTTATGAGTTGTTCAACAATTTTTCATAAATTAATCGAAATCTGTCCTAGAGTTATCCAAGAGTTGTCCAAGAAATGGTAAAATGTTAAATGTAATCGTTCCAGATTTGTTCAACAACTGTCTGGACACGAAGCCTGATTTTTCTGTTACATTCTTATTGGAATTCCATATAAACTGTAACGGGAACTGCAGGCACCAGGTCCTGACTATTAAGAAGTTGTTAAAGAGTCGTCAACAATTATTCAAGAATTATTCAAAAGTTATTCAAGAGTTATTTCAGAGTAGTGCAGCAATCGTTCTAGATCAATTTAACAGCTGTTCAACGGTTGTAAAGAAGCTGCTGGTTGAAGAGATGCTCAAGAATTTGTCGACAGTTTTTCAAGATTTTTTTAAGAGCTGTTCAACCGTTGTTTAAAAGTTGTTTGAGAGTTGTTCAAAAGTTGCTTAACAGATGTTCGACAGATGTTCAGCAGATGTTCAACAGATGGTTCATGATTGTTTAAATGTTGTTCAACATCCGTTCGGGATATTTTCCAGATATTTTTAAAAGTTGTTCAAGCTTGTAAAAAAGTTCATTAGGAGTTGTTTTACAGCAATTTAAGAGTTGTTCAACAATCGTTCGGTGGGTCTCGTGGCGCAGGGGTAGCGGCTTCGGCTGCCGATCCCGATGATGCTATGAGACGCGGGTTCGATTCCCGCCTTATCCACTGAGCTTCTATCGGATGGTGAAGTAAAACGTCGGTCCCGGTTTCTCCTGTCTCGTCAGAGGCGCTGGAGCAGAAATCCCACGTTAGAGGAAGGCCATGCCCCGGGGGGCGTAGTGCCAATAGTTTCTTTTTCAACAATCGTTCAAGATATGTTCAATAATTGATCAACGGTTGTAAAGAAACTGTCGAGTAGTTGAAGAGTTTTTCAAGAGCTCTTAGCCGACAGTTGTTCAAGAGCTGCCCAACTGTTGTTCAAAAGATGTTCAACAGATGTTCAACAGATGTTCAACAGATGTTCAACAGATGTTCAACAGCTGTTCAACAGATGTTCAACAGATGTTCAACAGTTGTTAAAAAGTAAATTAACATAGGTTCGGGTTATTTTCATGATTTTATGAAAAGTTGTTCAAGCTCTTTACAAAAAGTAGTTCAAGAATTTTTGAACAGTTGTTTTATGGATGTTGAACAGTTGTTAAATAGTCAGTTTAAAATTATAAAAGCGCTACGCATAAGTTGATCAAGCTCCAACCTCCCCTACAAAACCGAAAGCATCGCGGGGAAGGTCAGGCGGACAAGTGAGTGATAGAGCAAATGGTACAAACGAGAATCTATGCACCTCAACCATGGTATGGTACATGAACAGAGATAGTGCCAGCAGATAGCCATCCAAACGCACATGATGATGCTAATACTGATTTGAGGGGTGAGGGTTAAGGGAGGCGGTCCGGCACATGATAGTGACGAAGAGAGTGTTGAACGCCCAGAGATAGAGAGAGAGAGCGCGTTTATGTATTTATTATCATGTTTGGATTTATACTAGTGGACCGAGAATTATTACGATTTGTTCGTGCTCGTGTCAGATATTTATGAATGCAAATGTTTAGTTTATAATCGCTGCAAACGACGACCGGTCCGCGGTGTTGCACGTCCAGACGCCGCAGACCGATGTCAAGTGTTTGGCGGCGACCGGCGGTGCGTGACGTGAATTGATTGGGGAACATCGCGCGCAATTTTATACTTTGCTTGTTGGCTAAATTTGTTAGCGGGCTGGCAAAATGGGACAGCAATTGATTGCAGTTTGAAAAAGGTCTAGCCGCGGAGTCGCGGCATTTAGAATTGTTGTGTAGCAGGTAATTCTTTAAATTTACTATGGTTTTGTCTGATATTATGTGATTTGAACGATTTTTTTGTATTGTTAGGCCGGCTATGCAATTATCGTAAAATAATGTTAACTTCTTTCGTAATTTCGTCGAAGAAATGGAACTTTTAAAATTTTACTAACCATTGATTTTTTTTAATGTAGTGCTTAAGTATTTTAAACAAGTTTTCAATCCAAGGGCCGGCTATGCAGTTATAGGAAAATAATTTTCAAAAAAAATGAAAATTGTAAAATGAAAATTTATTTGTTTTGGCAACCACTTTTTTTGTAGTTTATCCCCATGGCAATAATTTCGTTAATATATCTGGAGGGGCAAATTTACGAATCCCAAATGTGTGTGTGTGTGTGTGTGTGTGTGTGTGTGCCTCTCAGTTGGATCGAAATAATAAATTTGCTATAGCCGTTAAACACCGTGTGCCGTAAAATCGTTTTTTCCTTCCAACCTTTTTTACTGAAAAAATGCAAGAAAATAAAAAAAGCTGCAGATCGTAACTCCCACGGGAACCTTTCCGTGAAGTGCTGGGTGTGCGAGTAATAATTATTGTTATTATTGCGATAAAAAATTAAAATTAATTTCCTATTTACGCTTTTTTATTGGGAGCGGAAGAGGTGGAAAATTCCGAGAATTTTCGCTCGAAATAGGGTCGATTTTTTCAGGTTAAAGGTACGTGCACATAAAATGCCCAACTGTGACGGAAAGGGAAAATTACTCCTCAATGTTTCCACTTTGGTGATTCTTTGGTTTTTCTGGGTTGAAAAACTGCTTTTCAATTTGTGAGTAGCTGGGTTGAAGTCCTAATTGATTTTGGAAATTTAATAATTTCATCATTTTTCTTCATTAAATTACCAATAAATTTCTGTTCCCAGTTTGTTAAAAAACACTAAATTTCCAAAATTAATTCAACCCTCGAAAAACTTTCCCAGTTCAGAGACACCAACGAAAAAAAAACTGCGAAAAATTAAATTTCCCGCCGGCGAAATATTTCCTCCTCAATTGCCACTTTAAAACTTCATTTCGCTTTATGTGGATTTTTCACTTGCTGCTTCCGCCAAGGTTCCGCGAGCTCTGGCGGTGGTCATGATGAGTATTTCACCGAAAAAAAAAATGCAGTTAGACTGGACCTTTTCCGCGAAAAAGCAAGAAGAGAAAAATTGCACATCTTCAAGTATTTGCCCTCCACGATTTTCTCGCACACAAGTGGTTGCAATATTTGGCAAATACTTGCCAGTCAGTTTTTTTTAGGGATTTTACATTCGTTTGCTTTCTATTTTTCAGTTTCAATGGGGAAATTGGAGTAAAATGAAGTTTTACTTTGGTTTTTGTTTTCATGTTTCAAAGTTATCATGCTCCATGTTTTCATGTTTTGATATCTTGATGTTTTTTTATGTTTTCCAGGATTTCATTGAAACATGAAAACATGAAAACATGAAAACATGAAAACATGAAAACATGAAAACATGAAAACATGAAAACATGAAAACATGAAAACATGAAAACATGAGAACATGAGAACATGAAAACATGAAAACATGCAAACATGAAAACATGAAAACATGAAAACATGAAAACATGAAAACATGAAAACATGAAAACATGACAACATCACGCAAAAAATATGGCATATATGAATCAACAAAACGTTTAGTTGATTTGAAAATCATGATTTTTGTTGAATCAATGCTTAACGTCAAAGCAGCTTTTTTCAAAACAACAAAAGTCTTTTGTAGAATTGAGGAAATCATGGTTTGTTTCAACGCAATTTTGTTTTTGATTATACTCAACAAAATATTTGCTGATTCAAACCTCGTACAGGCTGATTCTTCAAAACATTTTTCTGCGTGATGAAACATGAAAACATGAAAAAATTAAAACGTGAAAACATGAAAAAAAATAAAACATGAAAATATGCAACCAATGTTTTCATGACGTTCCCTTTTTAACTGTTTTCATGTTTTCATGTTTTCATGTTTTCATGCTTTCATGTTTTCATGTTTTCATGTTTTCATGTTTTCATGTTTTCATGTTTTCATGTTTTCATGTATTCATGTTTTCATGTTTTCATGTTTTCATGTTTTCATGTTTTCATGTTTTCATGTTTTCATGTTTTCATGTTTTCATGTTTTCATGTTTTCATGTTCTCATGTTTTCATACTTTTTTTCATGTTGTTGTGATTTTCATGTTTTCGTACTTACTTTGCTTTTATGTTTTCATTTTGAAGATATATCTTTCTGCGTTCAATTCACTCCAAACCCCCCCCCCCCCTCTTTTCATTTTCCTTTTCAATCCAGCAACTTTATTAACGAACTTTACATTTACTTTCTACTTGCAGGGCCCTTCACCGGTCATTTCCCGGTCGAGAAACGCCGACCACGGATTCGAAGTCCTTCCACCCCTATCCAACCAAGTTGAAAATAAAAACCTGCCAACGCAGCTTTCTCCCAACGCAAAAGCCACCAGGCAAGCAGTGAAGTAAATTTCGGTGAATAATGATTACGCAGCCCCTGACGAGGGTGGTTTGATGCCGTAATAAATAAATTACGCCGAGCCAGACGCAAAATTTACCCTCTCTCTCTTAGTAACAGAGGGCACGGTCTTGTTCAGGAATCGCGAAAAATCGAGGGAAAACGAGCCAGCCTGACTTCAAGATTGGCGTGCGTGAGAAAGGTGAGTAATTTCGGGGACGTCAAGATGAAATTGACGGAAGGGCGCTTAGGAGGAAATATGTTAACGTGAAAAGTTGATTCTTGAAGGAGATGCTCAATGCGCTTAAGACCATAAAAGACGGTCGAAACGCTTAATCACACCTGAAGACATTAAAGGGTACTTCAGAAATAGAATGATACTTGAACATAATTGAGACACGTCAAGAGTTTAAAAGTCACAAGATGACTTTTGAGACGCTTAAAAATGCTTAAGGTGCTCATAGACACTTGAAGAATTTAAAAAACGCCTGAGACGCTTAAAACACAATACTTGTGTTGCTCATCCTAAAAGTTCTTTAAGACACTTAAAAATACTCATAGCTTTTGAGACGCTTAAAACAGTTGAAAATCAATAAAGTCACTAGAGACTAGAGGTGGGCAAAACCGCTCTTTTTAGGAGCCGCTCATTTTCGTTCGCTCATTAAACAGAGCGGCTCTTTTGAACGGCTCTTTCGCTCTTTTTCAAAATTTGGATGACATGGTTTTTAAAAATCGTGTGATTTTATAAGTTATTTTACATTGGACTTTCATGAATTTTTGATAAAAAAAAAATTAAAACTGAAAACGAGAAGATGCAATTCAGATGCTCAAATTTATATTCCGATAATACTTTAATGTACCAGCAGTTGTACAATGAAAAGTTTTTTTTTTCTTTTGGTTCAATCATTTTATTTTTACTTACTTTTAAGTTTTATAAGCATTAAAATTTTTGAAGTTGTATTTTCAATTTTCAAAAACATATTTAAAACTAATGTTTTTTTGGAAATCCAATAAATTATATTTAAAACAAAAATCATGTCATATTGAAACGGTTCTTTCAAAAGACCGGAGTTTAAAAAAGAACCATGTTTTTTTTGTGATTCACGGTTCGTTCGCTCTTTTCAGTGAACCGGCTCTTCGAGCGGCTCGCTCTTTTTTTGCCCACCTCTACTAGAGACGCTATAGAAATTCAAAAGCCTGATGATACTCGAAAACATTTGAGAGGCTTCAAGACACTTTAACAACATAAGACGGCCGTTGACGCTTAAAGACACTTGAGACGCTAAAAAAAAACTTTAAAGCACTTAAAAATTATTTAAGGTACAAAGAAGACATAGAATGATGCTAAAGACGCACTTGACGTCACTAGAGACGCTTAAAGGCACCTGCAGACACAAGATGATGCTTAAGGCGCACTTGACGGTACTTGAGACGCTAAAGGACACCTTTAGACACAGTACGATGCATGAGACGGTTAAGAATTTTGAAGTAATTTTAACCCTTTCAGGCCTAATCGGTCATATATGACCCAAAAATCAAAACTTTCTAAAGTAGCCTATAATTTTCCTATGGTCCTCAGGATCATTTTCCCATCACTAATTACCAAAAAAAAATGTTTTTGAAAATTCGGTTAAACGGTTAAGAACACTTGAATACAAAGAATGATGCTTGAGACGCTCAAGGATAATTGACTATACTTGAGACGCTTAAAGACACTTAAAGACACTTGAGGAGCTCAAGGATACTGAGAAACACTTGAGACGCTCAACGACACTTGAACACACTTGACGGCACTTGAGATGGTTAAGGACACTTGATGACATAGAATGATGTTTGTAACGCTTAAGGACACTTGATGATATATATCAATTCTTGAGACACTAACAGACATTTAACAACACTTGAGACACTTGAATACGCATGGAAAACACAGGATGATGCTTAGACGCTTAAGAACACTTGAAGACACTTCAGGCGCTCAAGGACATTTGAAGACACTTCAAAGACACTTGATGACATAGAATGTTTCATGAAGCGCTAACAGACATTTGACAACATTTGAGACACTTAAGAACACCTGAAGAAACTAGAGGCGCTTAAGGACACTTGAAGACACTTGAGCCGCTTAAGAATACTTGAATACATGGAATGATGCTCGAGACGCTTAAAGACACTTCATTACATATAATGATGCTTGAGACGCTTAACGGTACACATCAACCATAGCTTTTGCACCCAGATTTCTGTTACAGACATTTTAGTATCTTCAAAACTACGGGAACTATCGATATATTTTTTTATTCATCCCCTAAATTACTGTCTTCGTAGTTATTTACAACAAAGTTTGACTATTTTTACAATCAGATTCTTGCAGGATTGGGTTCGTAAGTTTGACAATTTTGGAATAAGAAGACAACAACTTCCTTGGTTGCTGTGCACCCTTAAGGAAAATGAAAACATAAAATGATGCTTGAGACGCTTAAGGACACTTGACGACCCAGAATGATGCTTGAGACGCTCAAGGACACTTGACGACCCAGAATGATGCTTGAGACGCTCAAGGACACTTGAAGACACAGGATGATGTTTGAGACGCTTAGGGACACTTGTAGTCACTTAGGACGCTTAAAAATGCCTTTAAAATCTAGAAGATGCTCAATCCAATAAATGTTCGTACCATTCCTTCTTAACCTTCTGCGCAACCAATTTCCACCCACAATGTTGTCTCCAAACAGCGCCTATACCAAGGGGAGGGCGCGGTTTGAAAAATTGAATTTCAATGTGGCATGACCCTCGGACCGGTAGTCCTCAATTACCTGTTTTGAATAAATGTCCAGTTTTTTTTTTGTTCATTGCCGTCAGAGGTTCGGTGATAATCGAGTGGAAAACGGGGGACCCCCTTTGCTTACTGAGGGAGGTAGAAGAAAGGAAAACCTCCGCCGAGTCGGTTACGAAGTTGGGTTCGGTCTCTAACAAGAAGATTGATTTAAAAACTAATTGCTTAATTAATTATTGAGCAACTGGCCGGAAGAGGTCACCGGCGACGCCGGCCAGGTTCGACGTGTTTTACTTGAGTTGGTCCCTTTTAGTCTCACTTTTACCTGGGAGGGTGGTGAAGGGGGCTGTTCAAATGGTTGGATAATTGTTGGGTCACCTGAATGAGTGTGTGTTTTCGATGGAGGGAGGGAGGTTGAGCGAAAGGGTTGAATGGAGGGTTGCTGGTTCAAATAGACGGTGCCTGGCTAACCGGGTGGGACGGATTGATTTAACGTTGATGAATTGAGGAGTTTGAGGAGGGTAGGGGTTGAAATTGTTAGTTTTGTTTTGCTGCGTAATGAATAATTCATGCAGAGCAATCACCCCCGCAAGCAGGGAGTTTTTATTTTGTTGCGTTTTTTTTTTTTTTTAGTTGAGCAAATAAGAATGTTAACGAGTTGGGCAGAACAGGAAATTCATTTTAACGCATCATAGAACTGTAGCACAAAAAAAACTTTAAAAAAAAACGTATCAAATTACAAGATACTTTAAAAATACTACAAAATACCTAATAAGTCAAATAAAAAACTGTAGCGCCCAAATATACCACTAAAATACAATTTAAAGTGTATTAAAAAAACCTTTTCTACTTAATTCTAAAAAATTATAGAAAAAATATTCTAGAAGCATCATTTTCAAAATGTTGCCAAAAGTAACCAAACATATTTTCCTCTCTGTCACCTTGAAAAGGTGTCACATCTGGAGATGCAAACATGAAAATCATTTTTAAATCCCCAAAATTTCCTTTCGCTATCACGTAGAATTCATCTTCATTTCACTTTCACGTTACCGGCGGGCCCTCGCAATGAAAAGTGAAAATCTTAGTCCATAAATCAATTTAATGAACCTTTTTTTCCTCTCCAGAGTAGAAAATTCTACAATGCCATTACTACGCACCCAAACCCAAACTTCCTCTCTCATCCTGGAAAAACCACCTCCGGCTGCATTTGCTCGAATTTCCCGCTTTTTCTCGCTTTCTGTTTGATTCATTTGGGTAAAAACCGCGGCGAGACGCAATCCTCCCCCACCACCTCGAGGGCGGAAATGGTTCGGAAAAATGTTGCACAATTCGCGCGTAGTTCGACATGAAATGTTGTGTGCCCAGTCCGAAACCCTTAAGCTCCTATGCAATAATGGCGCACTGGCTGGCAGGTCTCAGCTGGCACTTTGGTGCTCCCGGGAAAAGTAATAAAAATTTATTGGTAATTTTTATTGTTAGCGAAATGCTTCCCGTGGAAAGTGGGGCACCGTGAAAATTAATAAATTAAAAAAATCTGCAATTTGCTTAAAATTTTTAAACTTCAAATGAAAAATTACTTAAAGATATCAATTTTTTTTCACTGTGCCTTCCGAATTCCACTAGGCGAGCCCTTTTGGCCGGAAGTCCTCCAAAAAGGGTTCCCCAAAATCGCGATACCCATCCGGTGGCTGCCCAATGGCATTCTCGTGGAGGTTGGGGAAAAACAAATTTTCAGCTTTAAATCCAGCGCCCAGACGAATTTATTTGCGCTCGGTTGGCACTTTCTCTGGGCACGAAAGCAAAAAAAATCGCTGATGGCTGGGCTTTTTTTTGGGTGCACGCGGTTTGTTTCATCAGCGATTTTCTCTCTGTTTTGTTTTATTATCGACAATAAAGATGGAATTTTTCAAAGAGTGGTGACAGTTTTTTCCTCGGTTGCTGGCAATTTGGTTGCCAGACGGGAATTTGTGGTTGATGACAGGAAAATGCTTTTTTTTACTTTTAAAATTGTGGTCAGATAAAGTATTAAATAACCATTTTAAGAACATAAGATGGAATTCACCTTCACACAAAATCTTTTAAATATATGAAATGGGTAATTCTCCGCCAACTCACACAGCAGTTGCCCCGACCCCTCTTCGATTTGCGTGAAACTTTGTCCTAAGGGGTAACTTTTGTCCCTGATCACGAATCCGAGGTCCGTTTTTTGATATCTCGTGACGGAGGGGCGGTACGACCCCTTCCATTTTTGAACATGCGAAAAAAGAGGTGTTTTTCAATAATTTGCAGCCTGAAACGGTGATGAGATAGAAATTTGGTGTCAAAGGGACTTTTATGTAAAATTAGATGCCCGATTTGATGGCGTACTCAGAATTCCAAAAAAACGTATTTTTCATCGAAAAAAAAACATTAAAAAAGTTTTAAAAATTCACCCATTTTTCGTTACTCGACTGTAAATTTTTTTGGAACATGTCATTTTATGGGAAATTTAATGTACTTTTCGAATCTACATTGACCCAGAAGGGTAATTTTTTCATTTAGAACAAAATTTTTCATTTTAAAATTTTGTGTTTTTTCTAACTTTGCAGGGTTATTTTTTAGAGTGTAACAATGTTCTACAAAGTTGTAGAGCAGACAATTACAAAAATTTTAATATATAGATATAAGGGGTTTGCTTATAAACATCACGAGTTATCGCGATTTTACGAAAAAAAAAGTTTTGAAAAAGTTGGTCGTCATCGATCATGGCCGTTCATGGTCACCCGCGACAGACACGGACGACGAACAAAGAAAAACGCAAAAAGTAACTTTTTCAAAACTTTTTTTTCGGCCCCTCCGTCACGAGATATGAAAAAACGGACCTCGGATTCGTGATCAGGGACAAAAGTTATCCCTTAGGACAAAGTTTCACGCAAATCGAAGAGGGATCGGGGCAACTTTTCCCGATTTCGTGTGAGTTGGTAGAGAATTACCCAAATAACATTGATTTTTTTTTTGCAAGATGGCTTTTTCAAATGGAACGGACAAAGCTTCTAAAATAAAATAAAATACATGTTAACCCCTCCCTAAAATCACTTGGCAATAAATTTTGCATTGTCTAAACCAATATCAAATTTCTCAACCATCCTTTATTTAGACTTCCCAGAAAGCTCTTCCAACCATAATGCAAATATAAACCCCGAGAAGCAAACGGAGACACAACTCCACCATTAAATCAAGCCATCCGGATCAAACCGCCATTTCCTGAGTTACGGAGAGGAGGTTGGGGAGGACCACCCCCAACGGGCCAATAAAATTCGATTATTCTTTGCGCCACGTGGAGCAGCAGCAGCACGATTTGTGTATGTTTGCAAATCACTTTGGCGGGATTTTCGCGTGAAAACCCGACCCCCAGATCTAGACAAATCGCTAGGTAATTTTACTCGTTTTGGTGGATTTATTGGAATCAGTTTTTCTTCTTACTTCTTCGGGTTGGAGCGATACATTTCAAATGAGTTACGAGGGGGAGATTTCGAGGAAATATTTGAAGACGATTGATCAAATTGAGCATCGAAAAATTGCTTTTCAAGCTGAAAAAGATTCAAAATTGACCAATTCCAAAAAGATTGAAAAATTTAAAAAATCTGTTGGATATAAATTTTTTTTTAAATAAATTTGAAAGCGCAATCATGTTACGAAAGTTACAAAACCTACTCCAAATTTTCCCTCTCAAAAAAGAAGCTTGAAGTCGCCCGAGCTTTGGAAAAGTGAAAAGCACAACCTCAACGCTGTCTGCCGGGGCTTACTTTGATCTTTTCTCCTCTCTCCCCAGGGAGGAGTAAATCGAGGGTAAAGCGAGCTTTTGTTTGTTTAACGGTTTCGGCACGGCACAGGATTCCTAGCACTTTGGGTTTAGGTTTGGGCCTGTGCTGATGCTGTATTATTATTTTTGTTTGAAGAATGTAGTCTTTCAGTGCGCGACGCGGATGACCTGGTTCGATTTGTGTAACAACTCTTTTTTCGCTCGATGTCGATGAAATGTTTGACAGATTTGGGCAGAGATTTTAAAAGTGAAGATCCGTTGAAACATTCTGTCAGTTTATTTTTATAGTTTATCAACAAACAGATAGTTTCTTCAAGGTCTGTTTAGAGTTTTTGGAGTTTCTTTTAGCTGTGACTTTTACTTTTATCTCAATGGATACAATAAAACAATTACGTTGGGATTGACACTGACAGGAAAACAATGCAGCAAATCTTTCAAATTCTAATTTGAAACAATTCCTTTAAAGAGTCGTCTAACAAACAATGTTCCTGAATTCTTTGTTAAAGCCAAGCCGTGATGCAATTTTCCTTTTAATCTCTTGTAAGAAGCTAAATTTACAGCTTCATTGACTCGTGTTGAGAGGGCTTCGAGGAAAATTTCCTGTCAAATTCTGCAAAGATTGTCCCTATGGCAAGAATCAGTAATTTCGTAAAATTTTAATTTTGATGTTAAAGAACCTTATTGCATTTTTTTTAAGTTCCCCCCACCCCTCTTCAAAATTCCTAAAAAAACAACAGAAGGCAAAACAAAATATTGCTGAAAAAAAATCATAAACTATTGATTCAGTAAAAAATATGTTTATAATCAATTAGGGCACTTTAAGACTTTTTATAACTTTTGAATTTTGAATATTTTCATTAATTCGTTGATATTTGGCAAATTATCGTTTAAATGTATAAAACAATTTTTGATACTTTTTGCTATAAAATTTCTCAAATATCTCATAACTTAACAAATATATATATTTTCAAATTAGGATAACTCTTATTTTTATAAATTTCCTAAGTCAAAATTGATTTCAATATTTGAAATTATTTTTCATCGAAAAGACCAGAAAATTTGACAAAAGTTAATAGTTTCTGAGATATTAATAACTGAAAAATGATGGTTAAATAGGTGTTAAAGAGAAAGAAAAAAAACTATTTTTTCACAATTTTTCAACTTAAAGAGGCTTTATGTTAGCAATCAACAACAAATTTGCAAGCTGGTTATACAAAAGAAGAATGTGAAATTTGAAAATCTTTAGAAGGAATTGTGTGAATGAAATAGTGCCAGAAAAGTAACAAATCAGAGTAAGGACTTAAAAAAGGATGCATGGAAAACCCCGATGTTTCATTTATTCTTTATGGCATTAAATTAAATTTTCAAAAAACGTGCTTGTGAAATTTTATTATTTTACATGTTTTTTGTTGTGTTCCAGGTAGGATTATTTCATACAAAAAATAATCTTTTGTGTATGGAGAGTGGAAAATCGCTTCTTTTTTGAGACAAATAAAAATTAAAAAAATCATTAAATCGCCATGCAAATGTGGAGGATTGCTATATTGTAAAATTTCGTGATTTAATTTTTTAAATTTTGAATGTGATAAAATTAAGGGAAAGGAGCATCTGCAATATAAGATTAAATGAAACAGTGATAATAATAATAAATATTTTTTTTATCTTTTACCACATTTTTCTAAAAATTCGAGATCTTATACTTCAACTTTGCTAACGAAGAAAAAACGATCAGAAAATTCCTTTTCAAGTTACAGTTACAGATATTACATTACATTCATATCTGCTCCTTGATGGTTTGCCAAAAACTTTTTAGTAACAATTCAACATTTTTGTAAAAAATAAGTGGAATGTTTCCATGTGGGTAATTCTCCGCCAACTCACACAGCAGTTGCCCCGACCCCTCTTCGATTTGCGTGAAACTTTGTAATAAGGTGTAACTTTTGTCCCTGATCACGAATCCGAGGTCCGTTTTTTGATATCTCTTGACGGAGGGGCGGTACGACCCCTTCCATTTTTGAACATGCGAAAAAAGAGGTGTTTTTCAATAATTTGCAGCCTGAAACGGTGATGAGATAGAAATTTGGTGTCAAAGGGACTTTTATGTAAAATTAGACGCCCGATTTGATGGCGTACTCATAATTCCGAAAAAACGTATTTTTCATCGAAAAAAACACTAAAAAAGTTTTAAAAATTCTCCCATTTTCCGTTACTCGACTGTAAAAAATTTTGGAACATGTCATTTTATGGGAAATTTAATGTACTTTTCGAATCTACATTGACCCAGATAGGTTATTTTTTCATTTAGAACCAAATTTTTGATTTTAAAATTTCGTGTTTTTTCTAACTTTGCAGGGTTATTTTTAAGAGTATAACAATGTTCTACAAAGTTGTAGAGCAGACAATTACAAAAATTTTGATATATAGACATAAGAAGTTTGCTTATAAACATCACGAGTTATCGCGATTTTACGAAAAAAAGTTTTGAAAAAGTTACTTTTTGCGTTTCTCTTTGTTTCGTCGTCCGTGTCTGTCGCGGGTGACCATGAACGGCCATGATCGATGACGACCAACTTTTTCAAAACTTTTTTTTTGTAAAATCGCGATAACTCGTGATGTTTATAAGCAAACCCTTTATGTCTATATATCAAAATTTGTGTAATTGTCTGTTCTACAACTTTGTAAAACATTGTTACACTCTAAAAAATAACCCTGCAAAGTTAGAAAAAACACGAAATTTTAAAATGAAAATTTTTGTTCAAAATGAAAAAATGACCCTTCTGGGTCAATGTAGATTCGAAAAAAAACATTAAATTGCCCATTATAGGACATGTTCCAAAAAAATTTACAGTCAAGTAACGGAAAATGGGAGAATTTTTAAAACTTTTTTAGTTTTTTTTCGATGAAAAATACGTTTTTCGGAATTCTGAGTACGCCATAAAATTGGGCGTACAGTTTTACATAAAAGTCCCTTTGACACCAAATTTCTATCTCATCACCGTTTCAGGCTGCAAATTATTGAAAAACACCTCTTTTTTCGCATGTTCAAAAATGGAAAGGGTCGTACCGCCCCTCCGTCACGAAATATCAAAAAACGGACCTCGGATTCGTGATCAGGGACAAAAGTTACTTCTTAGGGCACAGGTTCACGCAAATCGAAGAGGGGTTGGGGCAACTGCTGTGTGATTTTTATTTATATCAAATCAAATATTTATATAAAATATTGCTTAGATACTGCATAGTGATCCTATTGTATGTAATTTAAAATGGTGGCCAAAACGGGAGCATAATAGTAGTTTATGCAACAAGTTGCAAAAAGAGGATTTTTTCAGCACGAGTCGTACATTTATCTAACGAGGTTCACCGAGTTAGATAAATACGACGAGTGATGAAAAATCATGTTTTGCAACGAGTTCCATACAACGTTTTTTGCAATTCCGAAAAACACCCTTTGGACAGAATTATAGGACAAATGTCCATGCATTGAGTCAATGAATCGTTCAAATAAAAAAAAATGTTGAAAAGTATAACTTTTCCTAACAAGTGCTGAAAAGTTCAACTTTTCAGCATCCATTTCAGTGCTGAAAAGTAGAACTTTTCAGCATTTGTTTTGAAAAGGGTAACTATTCGATTCTGTTATTTTTGGTACAGAAAAGTAGGCTGTTTCGTCGTTCAAGAATGACAGGAAAAGTAAGTAGTTTCACGACGGAATTGCAAAAAATAACTTTTTGCAATTCCGTCGTGATACTACTTACTTTTCCTGTCATTCTTGAACGACGAAACAGCCTACTTTTCTGTACCAAAAATAACAGAATCGAATAGCAACACTTTTCAAAATAAATGCTGAAAAAATCTACTTTTCAGCACTGAAATGGGTGCTGAAAAGTTGAACTTTTCAGCACTTGTTTCGAAAAGTTATTCTTTTCAACATTATTTTTGATTTAAACGATTTATTGACAAAAAAAAAATGAAAATTAGATTCAAAATTTCACTCAGTGTGTGTTTTTTGGAATTGCAAAAAATGATGTATGGAACTCGTTGCAAAACTTGATTTTTTCAGCACTCTCTGGATAAATGTACGACTCGTGCTGAAAATATACTCTTTTTGCATAAACTACTATTAACATTAAATCATATAATTCAACAATTTTTTTAATGCTCAACCCAAATTTGTCTCAAGCGTAGTGTTTTTTCTTTAAAAAGGTCCTATAAGCTATTGTGTTTCATATGTTTATAGATCCCATTGTTTATTTTCTATTGCATTATTCGATTATTCGTAGTCACTGTGGACTGTATCTCACTTAAGATTTTAAATAAATTATCAAAATTCACTATCATTCATTTGATGTTTCGCTCAACATTTGTAACTTTTCATCGCAACATTTGATACAATAGCCGGAATCCCACCGCAACCTTATTCCGCGGGAAGAGACGTGAACAATATGACTTATGGGCACCCTCCGTACAAGAAAAAAGAGGGTGCATCCAACGTCGAGAACGCCAATCTTGTTAGAGTGTGTTCAGCAAAAAAAAAAGGTTTTCCCCCCAAAATAAAAAAAAGAATGTTTCACTGAACGTCCACCGCTCCTCGATTTTATGAAAGAAAGTGGCGACTGACTTTGGTGGGTGGCTTAGCAGGCAGTGGAAAACAGTCCGGGAAAAAGCTTCTCATTGCAGGCAGGCAGGAAACTTTTTAATTTTTATGCAAATTAGATTCATTAGTGAAGCAGTGGGGAGGTGTGGGGAGAGGGCTGGAAAACGTGTGCACGAAACGGACCACACCCCCTTCTTGGTTTTTCTTTCTGTTTCCCTTTTTCCTCGTTGCATGGGAGGAGTGTGGGGGGAAATTAAGTCTGTGGGTGGTAACACAGTGTAGGGATTTTACATTTGAAACATTCCTCGCTTTAATTGCGTACGGTCTGGTGGAAATGAATGAATGAAAGAATGAATGCAGCAGTGAAACTGGAATGAATGGGCGAAGCATAGCTGGTGGGATGTATAGTAATGTAAATATTACATACATAAAATGTTAAAGATCTGACAGGTGGTGCGAAAACGACTTTTTGTTTTATTGAATGCATCGAAATGAATCGGCTGGGAGGGGATTGACGAGGATTACTGCAGGCGCAATGAGGATGAATTGAATTTGAAATTTGGAATGTTTATTTTTTTTTTTATTTTATAACGATTCTGTAAGTGAAAAAATAAACGATCATTATTCATTAATTTGGCTAACTAATGTAGCTATTAAGATCTTGTCTTGTTAAAAGATCATAAAATAATCTTCAAAATTGCCATAAAATGCCATAATAAGTACCAAACTCACTAACGAAATTGCTCAACCCCGAAAAATACCTTCCATCACCATCGTACTTAGTTTATGGACCCACGTGCCTCGAAAGGGCACCCTTCCAGGACATAACGTACCCCACGGACACACACAAACTGCCCGCGATGGCCGCAACAACCGCAACAATCTGTTCAATGTCCGGGCCATGCCATTTTTTCACCACACGACCACCATTCTCCAGGCTCCCAGCCCTGAGAGTGAGCTTACGGACCAATAGCTTTGCTGACCTCTGAAGCTCTGCCGGCCATGGCCAATCCTATTTTACGGGACCTCTCTCTCTCTCGGGTTGGAGCCTGACCTTCGAAAATATGGGAACCCACGTCGCGTCGTTAGGGGCTGTTGGATTCAGTTGGACACACTGCTAGTGGCGGTAGGGTAGAGGGTGTTTAGTTTGAACTTTTTTCTGATTATTTTAATGCTTATCGCAAGTTGCTTTGACACCTTACAAATCATTTCAAATAATTAAATTTTCTTAGTCGCAATTTTCTAGAATTTTGCAATTCTTTCGACAATTTTCATTGTGAATTTCCATCTTGCATTTTAAAATTTTCCATATCAGTCTCAAAACATTTCGGACGGGCTGGTAATACTACTGGGCTTGTTAATTTTCAAAATTCTGTATCATGAGAATTGATTTTATGATCTATTTGGTATCTTCGGCAAAGTTGTAAGTTATGACTAGAACTTTTCAGTGAAAGAAACCGGTAAACGTAAAAAACCCTATTTCTCAGTATACTTTTAGGCTGGTACAAATTTTATTTAAAGTTTTTGCGCTACAGTTTGACATGATGCAAAATCTTGTACTCAAGCCATTCTTTAAAAAAAAAATTTCAAGAAATGTCGAAAATGTTGTCAATCATTTTCAAACTGTATTTGGAGGTAAAATCAAATTGAATTGCTTGCAGCCACTTAAAACAAAATTATGATATATGAGTTTTTCTCTCTTATAAGAAAGAAAAACTCATATATCGTATATTGAATTTACAAAAAAAAACTTTTGGGTAGACTTTTTCATTGATACTTTTGTTTCCCCATTTTAGTTTAGCGTCCGTGTGTTTGGTCAACTTATTAATTCAAGACAGTGTTGAAAAATATTAGGGTAATTCTCTACCAACTCACACGAAATCGGGAATAGTTGCCCTGACCCCTCTTCGATTTGTGTGAAACTTTGTCCTAAGGGGTAACATTTGTCCCTGATCACGAATCCGAGGTCCGTTTTTTGATATCTCGTGACGGAGGGGTGGTTCGACCCCTTCAATTTTTGAACATGCGAAAAAAGAGGTATTTTTCAATAATTTGCAGCCTGAAACGGTGATGAGATAGAAATTTGGTGTCAAAGGGACTTTTATGTAAAATTAGACGCCCGATTTGATGGCGTACTCAGAATTCCGAAAAAACGTATTTTCATCGAAAAAAACACTAAAAACGTTTTAAAAATTCTCCCATTTTCCGTTACTCGACTGTAAAAATTTTTGGAACATGTCATTTTATGGGAAATTTAATGTGCTTTTCGATTCTACATTGACCCAGAAGGGTCATTTTTTCATTTAGAAGAAAATTTTTGATTTTAAAATTTCGTGTTTTTTCTAACTTTGCAGGGTTATTTTTTTAGAGTGTAACAATGTTCTACAAAGTTGTAGAGCAGACAATTACAAAAATTTTGATATAAAGACATAAGGGGTGCTTATAAACATCACGGATTATCGCGATTTTACGAAAAAAAAAAGTTTTGAAAAAGTTACTTTTTGCGTTTCTTTTAGTTTCGTCGTTCGTGTCTGTCGCGGGTGACCATGGACGGCCATGATCGTTTTTTCGTAAAATCACGATAACTCGTGATGTTTATAAGCAAACCCCTTATGTCTATATATCAAAATTTTTGGAATTGTCTGCTCTACAACTTTGTAGAACATTGTTACACTCTAAAAAATAACCCTGCAAAGTTAGAAAAACACGAAATTTTAAAATCAAAAATTTTCTTCTAAATGAAAAAATGACCCTTCTGGGTCAATGTAGAATCGAAAAGCACATTAAATTTCCCATAAAATGACATGTTCCAAAACATTTTACAGTCGAGTAACGGAAAATGGGAGAATTTTTAAAACGTTTTTAGTGTTTTTTTCGATGAAAATACGTTTTTTCGGAATTCTGAGTAAGCCATCAAATCGGGCGTCTAATTTTACATAAAAGTCCCTTTGACACCAAATTTCTATCTCATCACCGTTTCAGGCTGCAAATTATTGAAAAATACCTCTTTTTTCGCATGTTCAAAAATTGAAGGGGTCGAACCGCCCCTCCGTCACGAGATATCAAAAAACGGACCTCGGATTCGTGATCAGGGACAAATGTTACCCCTTAGGACAAAGTTTCACGCAAATCGAAAAGGGGTCGGGGCAACTGCTGTGTGAGTTGGCGGAGAATTACCCATTACTTTTTAATAAAAGTGCTGGAAACATGAACTTTTCTGTTCTTAAATTAGTTCTATAGTGATTGTAAGCAATTTCATTTTTTTTAAATGCTACCTTTTCCTGTCACTGTACACAGAAAAAAATGATGGTAATATTCATCAGGAACTGGTGACAGATTTTGTGTCAAAAAATGTGTAATATTACATCAGATAATTATGAATTTTTATCAGTTTCTGGTAAATATTCACCTGGTTCACAATTTTACAATTGTTTTAGGTAATATTACATAAAAAGAGGTAATATTCAACACACCAAATGTTTAACATTATTCATTTCAACTTTTTTTTTTGCTGTGTACAATGACTAGAGCTAGTAATTTTTCGCAATTTCGCGGAAGCCGCATAATCCGTGAAATTTGCCCATGTCCGTGAAATTTGGGAAATACCGTGAAATGCTGCGAAATTTGAAGTATTCAACTGATAAATCGCTACTCAGTGCAATCAAGTTTTTTTTTAAATTTAAAAATTTTAAAAGATTTTTAACAAGCATTTTTGTAGCAGTTTACAGAAAAAAGTATTTCAATTCAATTCGGTTTTATTAGTGAATAATCATCTTACAATAAGTTCTTTTTGCAGTTCATAACAGAGTTTTGGAATTCCTTTCAGCTGTGTGTTGAATCTCAATCCATTTTGGAAAGATTATTGCTTATAACTAAGAGATTACCAAGAGTAAGAAAAAAAAATAGAAAAAGTATTTCATATCAGATCTACAACTATGTTTTGAAGATATTGTTCATTAGAATATTCAACAAAATGCAGATAGTTTCTTTATTCCACAAAAGTCCAAAAAGATTTTCAAAGAACATTAATCAACACTTCTTTGAAAGAAAACGCAAAATAGTAGTTTATGCAACAAGTTGCAAAAAGAGGATTTTTTCAGCACGAGTCGTGCATTTATCCAACGAGGTTCATAGAGTTGGATAAATACGAAGAGTGCTGAAAAAATCAAGTTTTGCAACGAGTTCCATACAACATTTTTTGCAATTCCAAAAAACACACACTGAGTGAAATTTTATGTCAAATTTTCATGTATTTTGTCAATAAATCGTTTAAATCAAAAAAATGTTAAAAAGTGCTACTTTTCAAAACAAGTGTTGAAAAGTTCAACTTTTCAGCACCCATTTGAGTGCTAAAAAGTAGAACTTTTCAGCATTTATTTTGAAAAGTGTTGCTATTCGATTCTGTTATTTTTGGTACAGAAAAGTAGGCTATTTCTTCGTTCAAGAATAACAAGAAAAGTAAGTAGTTTCACGACGGAATTGCAAAAAATACGTTTTTTTGTTTTTTTTAATTGTTCAGCTATATAAAACACCGATGAACTAATTGTAATTAAATATTTTGAATAAAAATTATGTGTCTCAATTCAATTGATTAGTAAAATAGTACATATTTAAATCATATCTGTTAACCATTTTGCAATGTGTTATATTTTTTCTTGAACTATATCAATGAATGTAAGAACTGCTTTTAATGAAGTTTTGCCTAAACTTTATAAAAATACTAATATTTTCATATTGCTGAATTTAAGGAAAGGAATAAAAAAATATTTATTGCCCCTATTTCAATTAATCTAGTTTTGATGAATTTGAGGTTCAGAACGTGCTTCATTAAAATTAATTTTATAAAAACTTTTATTTCATTTCATCATTTCATTTCACCGCCTTCGTCTATAAAAAATGTCAATGTTCATTGGAGTAAGCGGGATACTCTCAATGTTAACATTTGTTTGTAAGACCTAATAAAAAAAATCTAGAATTCAACTGACGGAAATTCTTAAAAATTTCCCATGATTATTCAAATACGTTTTTTTTTTTGTCAGGGGGTTTTATTTCGTTTCTAGAACTACAGCTTACTTTTTAGACACTTATCTGTTAATAATTTTGCTAAAAGAAAACATTATTGGGTAATTCTCTACCAACTCACACGAAATCGGGAAAAGTTGCCCCGACCCCTCTTCGATTTGCGTGAAACTTTGTCCTAAGGGGTAACTTTTGTCCCTGATCACGAATCCGAGGTCCGTTTTTTGATATCTCGTGACGGAGGGGCGGTACGACCCCTTCCATTTTTGAACATGCGAAAAAAAGGTGTTTTTCAATAATTTGCAGCCTGAAACGGTGATGAGATAGAAATTTGGTGTCAAAGGGACTTTTATGTAAAATTAGACGCCCGATTTGATGGCGTACTCAGAATTCCGAAAAAACGTATTTTTCATCGAAAAAAACACTAAAAAAGTTTTAAAAATTCTCCCATTTTCCGTTACTCGACTGTAAAAAATTTTGGAACATGTCATTTTATGGGAAATTTAATGTACTTTTCGAATCTACATTGTCCCAGAAGGGTCATTTTTTCATTTAGAACAAAATTTTTCATTTTAAAATTTCGTGTTTTTTCTAACTTTGCAGGGTTATTTTTTAGAGTGTAACAATGTTCTACAAAGTTGTAGAGCAGACAATTACAAAAATTTTAATATATATACATAAGGGGTTTGCTTATAAACATCACAAGTTATCGCGATTTTACGAAAAAAAGTTTTGAAAAAGTTACTTTTTGCGTTTCTCTTTGTTTCGTCGTCCGTGTCTGTCGCGGGTGACCATGAACGGCCATGATCGATGACGACCAACTTTTTTAAAACTTTTTTTCGTAAAATCGTGATAACTTGTGATGTTTATAAGCAAAACCCTTATGTCTATATATCAAAATTTTTTTAATTGTCTGCTCTATAACTTTGTAGAACATTGTTACACTCTAAAAAATAACCCTGCAAAGTTAGAAAAAAACACGAAATTTTAAAATGAAAAATTTTGTTCTAAATGAAAAAATGACCCTTCTGGGTCAATGTAGATTCGAAAAGCACATTAAATTTCCCATAAAATGACATGTTCCAAAATTTTTTACAGTCGAGTAACGGAAAATGGGAGAATTTTTAAAACTTTTTTAGTGTTTTTTTCGATGAAAAATACGTTTTTTCGGAATTCTGAGTACGCCATCAAATCGGGCGTCTAATTTTACATAAAAGTCCCTTTGACACCAAATTTCTATCTCATCACCGTTTCAGGCTGCAAATTATTGAAAAACACCTCTTTTTTCGCATGTTCAAAAATGGAAGGGGTCGTACCGCCCCTCCGTCACGAGATATCAAAAAACGGACCTCGGATTCGTGATCAGGGACAAAAGTTACCCCTTAGGACAAAGTTTCACGCAAATCGAAGAGGGGTCGGGGCAACTGCTGTGTGAGTTGGCGGAGAATTACCCTATTACGTTTATTTTGAGCAGTTTTTAGGGTAACGTGAAATTGCCGTGAAATATCAATGTTTTGTTTTATTTTGCTCTAACTTTTTGAGGGCATTCTTCACGACCAAAGAAGACAAGACATTTTCTGACCGGTTTGATGTATTTGGCAAAGTTGTAGGTATTGATGAGGACTTACCAGAAAAAAACAAACACGTAAAAAATCAAGTTTTTTAAACTTTTATTTTTATAATAATTCAATTTCCCTAAAACCTATATTTTTTTCCATGTTTTGATTATTTTAATTTGTTTAAGGGGAAATAACTGCAACTTTTTAGCAATCGAAAAGCATGAACAACATATTTTATTTGGAAAATATAGAAATTCGAATTTAGTTTTTATTGTACAAACAATTTTGCAAACAAAATTTTTCACAAATTTTTAGAAAAAGGGAATTCATGATATAGTCAATTTAAATTTAATTTTAAGAGAAAATTTCCAGCTTATCGATTTTTAGAAATAGTTTTTAAAATTGTATTTTCCTGAAAATATTTTATAAAAAAAATTAGAACATTTCTTATTTATTTCCTACAGATATTGAAGATTAGAACACTGGCTGCAGAGAAAAAGCAACTTTTTTTCAACTTTTCGGAAAAAAGTTGAAAGCCATAAACAATAATTTTAACGTAGAAAAACTAGTATTTTCAGTAAAAATAAACTTTTAATATCTGTAATGTGTTTTTTTATCAGCGTACAATGATTTTAATCGGATTTTTTTTGTTAATATTTATCAGATTAATTTTTGTTATTCAAAATCATTGTTTTAAGTTTTCTTTGTTTTCTGATCTAATTCTTCAAAGATTGACAATAAGTTCAAACAAAGTTTTCTTTATCAGAAAAGTTAAACAAAAAAAAAATGAGTATAAAATTGGTTTGAAATCATAAAGTCCATGGTTAACTTTAATAATCTATTATGGCCGTTGCAAATATTTTTCAAAGTTCATGGCGCCCTTTTTTAAAATTGGTTCGAAAAATCTCGAGGCATTTTTTTTTTTCATAAAACTGGAAAATTTAAATGGAAATAGAAGTCTAATCAACTAAAAACAACCTAAAACACCTTTTTCTGCATTGATAATCATATTTAGCTTTTTTTTAGCTAGTTTGAAAATATTTTGAACTTTTATTAAATTACAATGTTCCGTACCACAACTTTTAAATCTCACAAAAATTAAATTTTTATTTAATACTTAGAAATTTTGGAAACTTTTGATTGCAAAACAACTGAACAAGTGTATGATGCATTTAAAAAAAAACATTTTTCATTCAAATGTTGATACCGTGGCCTGAATTTTCCATTTTTTTTAACTTTTTTTTTTTTGCCCCGCCCCCCCTCGACATTGGTTAGAGTCGAGGTACATAAACTTCCAAAAATATTAACAACGGCCTAAGTTGAAGAAAATCTATTCAAAAAACAATATTGAAAATTCGTCTTTTTTTAAATCAATGAATAAAACGATTGAATTTGATAACCCCAAAAAACCACCACCACCCCTAACATATTCCCACCCCCACCCCGAAAAGGGATCAAAATTTTCCGAAAACCGCTCCCCCACCATCAATAAAAACCGCACAACTCACCGGTCATTTTGCGGTCTCCTCACTCAACTGGGGAAAGCTCACAGCGAAAAGCTCTTTGCTCTGCTGGCACGTGCACTATTTCACTGCCAAAAAACCGATAAAATGCGAAACATGTCCAATGAGCCGGGTTCGGACTTTGGGGCTGGAATTTGGTGTGTGTGTGGTCGGTTTGGACGGTGTAGAATTTATGAAATGTGGGGAAAAAAAACGCCCGGTCAAATCTCCACCGCGAGCAATATTTTCGAGCTTTTAGTGGAGCTTTCAATAGTGGAGGTTGTTTTTTTTGGTTCCGCGGGCGGAAAGAGGGGAATGAAACATGAATTCCAGTGTGATTCACTCTGGCAAACTGAACTGAACTGGCCTTGCGGGGTCGAAATAGTGGGGTCAGTTATGATTTTTAATCATTTTTGTTATGGTTTTTTTTCACTCTGTTCTGTTCGAGTGGGGATTTGAGTGGGGTTAAGTCAGGAAAGCGAATTTTCATCCGGTTGCAGGCATTATTATACAATATTTTATTCATATTTTCACTTTACGCCGGCGACCGGTTTTATTCCGGATTGCACTTTTATTGGATTCGATTTTTAACTTGGGTAAGTGAATTTATGGACAAGAGGGGCCAGATTTTTATTTATGCCAGATTCAAGAGTTTAATTGCAGTTTTTTTCCATTCAGGTAAAGCCTGGGCTTGATTGCAGTTTTTAATTTGATTTTACAGATTTTAATTTCGTTTTGAAATAGTTTAGAAATCTTTCATCGTTAATAAAAATTATGATAATTTAGTAATGGAACAGATGCGATGGCTAATAACGTGATTTTTCAATAAGTTTATCAATTGATTGCACATTTCAAGTTTTAGAAAACAAATCTGATCCATGAAATCCACTTACTCTTTGATTCATCACTTTTTCCTTTCAAATACAATTGATTTTTTTTCTAGAAGCACATTTCTATAAAAAAAAAGTATTTGGGTCATTCCAGGTCAACTAGGAACACTTTTGGACTCGACCTTCACCGATTTGGACCAAACTTGGAGAGAACGTTCATCTATCGATAGTTAACAGAAATTTCAAGATTGGTGCTGATTGGACCATCCCTAGAGGTATTTTTGGCAACGCCCTCTTTTTTGACGATTTTCTGGAAAACTTTGTTTTTTTTTCTTTTAAACATAACTTTGCAACTATTTGAACAAAAAACTTTTTAGAGGTTGCATTTTATAGAAAATTGTCTAAGGAATTCGATAAAAATAAAATTTTAATCCTTAAATTCCCCCTAAAATTATTTTTTAACGCTTTCAGTATTAAAATCCAGTTTTGACCAATTCCTTATATTTTTATTTTTTTAAATTTTATCACCATCGTGTTCCCCGGACAATTTTACATAATAACACAGCGTAACAAAATATTTTTTTTATTTTTTGGCAGCACGAAAAAAATGCTCCTCTAGGGATCGGCTTCCCGAACAAAATGCAACCTGGCGCATATTTTTATTGTTATCCTAACTCGAGATATTCAATGCAGAAGTTTTGTATATGAATCACCCCCCGTCGGAAAATATTTTTTATTTTGTTTTCTCTGTAACTTTTGATCAATTAGGTCTTTTTGGACGCTTCCGGTGTCATTCGACGGTAAATTGTTAGAAAAACTCAAGATTTGGTCCCATTGGCCGGTTCCCGTAACCGGTTCCGGAGGAAATCCGGAATATTGGCCAAAACTGTGCAAAAACTTCAAAATTTTGAAGTTTTTTGCTCTTAATGCGAAGTGAACGCACTATAGCATGAAACAATCCATACAAACTAAAAAAATGTTGGTCTCAGCATGTTTGAAGGTGTTTAATTGAAAAGGTGGCCATTGAGAACCGGTTCCGGTGAATCCGGATCCGGAAACTCCGGAAAAAATTAAGCAATATTTTCACAATTCCAATGTGTCAGACAGATATAAATAAAAGTGTTGTTGAAGCATTCTTTGCTACTTCATATTCATATTACCACAAAAACATGGCCAAGTGGCCAACGGGAACCTGCTCTAAA
>NC_068938.1:148775536-148865536 GCF_016801865.2 Culex pipiens pallens
ATCCAACGCTCCATTCACAAACAACACATTTTTGATGTCCTGGTTTTGACCTCCAAAACGCTCATTGGTTCGCTTAACCCCATCGTTGATTACCTCCGGAGTCAGCCAACCTCCAAAGATGGCCGCACAATAGTTGTAGAAGTATTCCATGTCCACTCGATGTCCAAAGGGCTGATCCATGGCGTCCGTCGTAAGGAACCACCCAAACTCCGTACAGGACTGATAAGCCAGCTGCCGTTTGCCCCACAATTTGTTCTCCTCGTTGCCGATGTCAACGTCGCGAAGGCTCTTCAACGAGGTTTCAAAATCGTACGGGTTGCAGTCCTGATCTTGGGTGTTGTTCCGCACCCATTCGGCCAATCGCCGCAAGTTGGTCAGTTCTTTGCTGTTGTTCAGGCTGTCACAGATTTGTTTTGTAGATTCTACGCTTTGATGGGCTAGGATTTCAAACTGAAGTTTTTGCTTGACGCTGTAGAAGAAGGTTTGTGCATCCAGGTTGGTTCGTATCGTTTTGCAGGTATTGAACATTTCACTAATGTTACGGTTGAAGCCAGCAGCCAATTCAATTTCTGCTTCACGGTAAGCAGTTTTTATTCTTTCATAACAAATTTGATCTCCATACTTAAGAATCATTTCACCAATTAAAACGGCGTATTCCTTGAAATTTAAGCGAGCTTCGACACGACCACTGGAAATCCAAACTCCGTCGACCAGTTCAGGGTACTGCTTACGCATAAAAGTGGCCACCGTTCCACCGTAACCAGCGCCCAGCAGAATCACCCTAGCGTTCTCATCACAAACAACCTTTTCTTTCAGGTGACGAATCAGCTCAGCTAGATCTTCGAGAGCTTGCTCGACAGTCAGAAACTTTAGGTTGTCGGTTGAGAGATCCCTACAAAAAACTCACTTTATAAAAGAATCTGCTCCACCACTTGAAAAACCACCAACTCACCCATTTGGAATGCTTTCCCCGTAGAATCGATGCTCGTTCGCAAACAACCAGCCACGCTCCCGAACCGCAATATCGTAAAAATGTCCGTTTTCAATGTAGTACGAGTACATGGGCCATGGTCCTCCGACGTACACAAAGATGGGCCTTCCCAGTTTGTAGTGCTCACCGTTGGACATGTAGCGGAACTCGAACGTTTCGTCGTTGTCCGCGTCAAAGTGGTCCAGTTTGGTGCGGAAGTAATGAGTTGTAGTTTGAGCATTCTCTTGAGAAATTTGACAAGCTCCGGAAAGGTTTACTGCCAGCAAGAGGAACAACGCTGCCTGTCTCATCGTTATTCAGTGTTTGACTGACAAATTGTATTTCGAATGTTACGTTTTGGATTGGAGAATGCAAACAAAACTATCACACTGTATTCTTATCGTTGTGGAAGAAACTGATAAGAACCGGTTCATTTGATTTGCGAATTATTCATTTTGTAGGGACAACGGACAGGAAATGGTTTTAAGAGGCAGTATTTGTAAATATTGCTCGGTTTGTTCTAGAGGTCGTATCGAGGTGCTCCGATTTGGATGAAACTTTCAGCGTTTGTTTGTCTATACATGAGATGAACTCATGCTAAATATGAGCCCTCTACGACAAAGGGAAGTGGGGTAAAATGGGCTTTGAAGTTTGAGGTCCAAAAAACCTAAAAAATCTTAAAATTGCTCGCATTTCCGTAAAACTTCATCAATTCCAACTCTCTTAGATGCATTCGAAAGGTCTTTTAAAGTACTTCAAAATGTGCCATAGACATCCAGGATTGGTTCGACTTTTTCTCTTAGCTTTTGCAAATTACTGTCAAAAATGGATTTTTTTAAAACCTTAATACCTTTTTGCAACAGCCTCCAACACCCATACTCCCATAGGTCAAAAGATAGGTAATTACATGGACTATAAGCCTATGGTATTAACTTTTTGGCCAATCGCAGTTTTTTTCATAGTTTTCCGATTTTTCTAGAACAAACATTTTACAACGTTAGTTTTTGGCCGGTAGGCCGCCATAGCGGCAATTTTAGTCTCAATTTTGTCATATTCGGAATCCTCGGACAATTTCACGTAAGTTAGAAGTATTGGAGTTGTAAATTTGATTGGAAAAATTGCCATTAAGAATGAATTAAAATATTTTTTAACAATTTGTTTAATTAAGGGTAAAACAGGTTTTCGCCTACTTGATACAACATTTAATGTTCACATCATTCATTTAATGTTGTATGGATCGATGCAATCTGTGCGCGGGTTTGGACGTTTTAATTTTTTCTCGCTGTCATTTTGCGAAAAAAAAAATGTGGAATTTGAAAAAAAGTGTGATGTAGTGGAATTCGAAGAAAAATTACGGAATGACTATGGATACCAGCAACAGTGCCATTGAAAATACGGTTTCCGCGATTCGTCGGTTACTACCCCAGAAGGTGCCGGGAACTGCGAGCTCTCATCAATACCAGTGAGCTGTTGGATTTGGACCAAGGACCGATTGCTAACGAAATTCATCAAGGCTTGCAGCAGCACATCAACACCCCAGCAGTATCCGATCAGGCGAGATCTGTTTCTATGCTGGAAGGTGGAAGACGCGTGGCGAATCGTTCGGAATGGACCAACCCCTGAAGTTTTTCTTATTTGGTGAGATCTTTCCAATATAATTATCAAAATACTCTTTCACTTACACTAGCATTCATTCAGATCAATAAAGACAAACCACGCCAATTTAACTATATACGCGGTAGGGTGTTCCCTTGGTCGTTCGCTGTGAGTTGTGGATTGCCTGCTTCTCTAATGAAGGTTCAGCTAAGGGGGCATGCTTATTAATTTCTCGTCGCTCCATACCCTCAGTGACGTGATGGGAGCAAGGGCGTCTATGCAAAGTGTCCCTACACCCGCTACAAATTTCCGGCGCTTGGGGAGGGAAGAGGGTAACCATTTTGATCTATGCGTCGGTATTTGTAGCACCAAAATTCGTGCAAAAAAACTTATGCACGTGGGTGTACAGATTACGGAGTAAAAGATGATCGAATTGTTCACCTAGCGCTCACATGTGTTCCAGGACCAAGTTGCCTGCGGGTATGGGGATCATACATACATACATACATACATCATTCATTTAATGTTGTATCAAGTAGGCGAAAACCTGTTTTACCCTTAATTAAACAAATTGTTAAAAAATATTTTAATTCATTCTTAATGGCAATTTTTCCAATCAAATTTACAACTCCAATACTTCTAACTTACGTGAAATTGTCCGAGGATTCCGAATATGACAAAATTGAGACTAAAATTGCCGCTATGGCGGCCTACCGGCCAAAAACTAACGTTGTAAAATGTTTGTTCTAGAAAAATCGGAAAACTATGAAAAAAACTGCGATCGGCCAAAAAGTTAATACCATAGGCTTATAGTCCATGTAATTACCTATCTTTTGACCTATGGGAGTATGGGTGTTGGAGGCTGTTGCAAACAGATATTAAAGTTTTAAAAAAAATCCATTTTTGACAGTAATTTGCAAAAGCTAAGAGAAAAAGTCGAACCAATCCTGGATGTCTATGGCACATTTTGAAGTACTTTAAAAGACCTTTCGAATGCATCTAAGAGAGTTGGAATTGATGAAGTTTTACGGAAATGCGAGCAATTTTAAGATTTTTTAGGTTTTTTGGACCTCAAACTTCAAAGCCCATT
The DNA here is from genome assembly GCF_016801865.2 of Culex pipiens pallens. NCBI lineage: Eukaryota > Metazoa > Arthropoda > Insecta > Diptera > Culicidae > Culex > Culex pipiens. The sequence continues at coordinate 148,779,193 of NC_068938.1, forward strand.
TTACCCCACTTCCCTTTGTCGTAGAGGGCTCATATTTAGCATGAGTTCATCTCATGTATAGACAAACAAACGCTGAAAGTTTCATCCAAATCGGAGCACCTCGATACGACCTGTTACACATTGGTGAAAAACTCGCTCTTAAACGCTTTTCAAAACACGCAACCAAACTACAAGGCAGATCGAAAACTTGAGCATTGTGGGGTGACAGTTGTGAGTTAGGGCGTCCCAAAAAAAATGAAAAGTTGTCAAATCTTTGGTGCTCACCCCTGGAATGATAGATTAGGATGTCAGGAACATTGTTTTCATACAACAAAAAATTCCCCAAAATGGTTTACAACTCGCGCGCGGAGCTTGAATGAAAAAAGTGCATTTTTCGAGTATTTTTCAGAAATGCGCGTAACTATCATACTAAAGCTAATCAAATTTGGTCGCCTTGGGTTTCAAGTTATAGATTAATGTCCCTTGAACAAATTCCTGTACAGATATAGTTCATAAAAGCTTGAGTTTGGGCATGGCAGGGCGTTTTAGGGAGAAAAATTTGTATTTTGTGGCTTAAAAATTTCAAAAACCTCCCCCCAAAACGTGCCAAAAAAATTTGCAGACAAAACTGATGCATTCAGCTTATAATTTTACGGAGATCATTTTGCTTTTTTTAACATTCAATTTATGTCCACGCAAAGCCGCTATATTTGCATTTTAGTGAACAAAGAATGACGAATTTTCAAAATTCTTATTATTTAAGCGTTTTCAGCATAAAACATGGGCTACTACACGGAGAAAAAAGAGTTCCTAAAATCTTGAACAAGCGTTCATGAAAATGGGAACCACGAACAAAGTGTTCAAATTTCATGGTACGTTTACCCATGTGGGATTTGAACACTTTGTTCGAGGTTCCCATTTTCATGAACGCTTGTTCACGATTTTGGGAACTCTTTTTTCTCCGTGTATGATTACAAACGAGAAAGCAAATATTTTGGATATTTTTATTTTGCTCGCTCAAAAACGATATTTGTTAATAACATTTCATGAAAAACCATGTAATTTTATTAAAGTTCATTGAGGTTTTGCAGCGCGACTGTGTTTCAAATGTAGGTGGCGCCAAAATGAGGTTACTTGCCAAAAATCGTATTCCTTTCTACTGGATAGAAGAACAAAATCGCTTATTTCTCATGATTTCCTGCATCAATCTTAATGAAACTGGTTGCAAAAGACGAGAAAAATTTTTTGCTTTAAAATAATGAACATCAATTTTTGGGCGCGCAAAAATTTGTGACATTTTTCTTTGAAAAACATGTTTTGGAACACAAAAAAATTAGTTTCCCCGTAGATATCAATGAAATAAACAGTTATGTAGTTGATAACAGATGTGTTAACGTATATTCAATCATTTTTATTGATTTCTGACAGACTTTCTTGCCAAATAGTCCAAAATACTATCTTTTTCTAAATATACAGTTTTCTCATAGAAAAATCAAACAAATATTGGAAAGTTGTACACCAAATTGTTGGAAATAATTTTTCTCGTCTGAATCCGGCATATGTTTTGTAAAAATGTTGTTTATGAAGGAAAAAACACATTTTTTTCAAAAAATCATAGGTTTACGCTATTTGTTCATAGGTGGCGACATGTGTCTTTTAGCTTTGCTGCAAATTCTCTATTGAGGTTTTGCAGCGCGACTGCGTTTCAAATGTAGGTGGCGCCAAAATGAGGTTACTTGCCAAAAATCGTATTCCTTTCTGCTGAATTGAAGAACAAAATCGCTTATTTCTCATGATTCCCTGCATCAATCTTAATGAAACTGGTTGCAAAAGACGAGAAAAAAATTTTTGCTTTAAAATAATGAACATCAATTTTTGGGCGGGCAAAAATTTGTGAACTTTTTCTTGAAAAAAACATGTTTTGGAACAGGAAATAAGGGGTTTCCCGTATATATAAATAAGATAAACAGTTATATAGTTGATAACAGATGTGGTAACGTATATCCAACAATTTTCATTGATTTTTGACCGACTTTCTTGCCAAGTAGTCCAAATTACTATCTTTTTCTAAATATACAGTTTTCTCATAGAAAAATCAAACAAATATTGGAAAGTTATACACCAAATTGTTGGAAATAATTTTTCTCATCCGAATCCTACATAAGTTTTATAAAAATGTTAATTATGAAGGAAAAAACACATTTTTTCAAAAAATCATAGGTTTACGCTATTTGTTCATAGGTGGCGACATGTGTCTTTTAGCTTTGCTGCAAATTCAATATATCTCCAAGCTGTGAACGTGATTTTTTTGGCATGTACATTCGAATGTACAAATTTATAAAATTCATTTATAAAAAACTGTTTTTTTTTCAAAAATATTTACTCATCAGAGCTTTATTTGTTCATATCGAGCAGTACTAATAAATATGTCGTTTACGTTACATTGTGAGAAAATATCATGGATTTTCATGCATTTTTTTAACATTTTTTTTGCTGTGCCATCAAAATAAAAATATCCAAAATATATGCCTTCTTGATTGTAATCATAGTAGCCCATGTTTTATGCTAAATCGCTTAAATACTAAGAATTTTGAAAATTCATCGCTTTGTGTAGACATGAATTGAATGTTAAAAAAGCAAAATCTCCGTAAAATTTCCGATAAGCTGAATGCATCCGTTTTGGCTGCTTTGGGGGAGCTGTTTTGGCGGGGTGGTTTTTGAAATGTTTTAGCCACAAAATACAATTTTTTCTCCCTGCCATGCCCAAACACAAGCTACTCTAAAAATGCACTTTGTCATTCAAGCTCCGCGCGCGAGTTGTAAACCATTTTTGGGAATTTTTTGTTACATGAAAACATTGTTCCTGACATCCTAATCTATCATTCTAAATTTGACAACTTTTCATTTTTTTGGGACGGCCTATTGTGGGTACAAGTGGGGAAAATGATCTTCAGATGTGAGCAGTTGAGTAAAAAATTGAATCGTGACTATTCCTACACGGACTTCAATCTGATCGGACGCCAAAAAACTGGACTTGTTTTTTAATTATTTTTTATTTTTTTTCTCAACTTATTTTTATTAGGTCCTTTTAGGTGCTGTGACCAGGTTGGGACCGATAATCAGTAAAACAATATATAATAACAAAAAAAAAACTCCTTAAATTCCATACTTGGAGATCATGTAACTGACGAGGGTTACTTGGTCCAAGCGGGTCTTGCAGGTCTTGAACCTGCCGATGTACTCGGAGAAAATCCCCCACAGCTCAGCCGAACTGTAGAGTACCTCCCCGGCTTCCTTCTCCGTGGCACCACCGTCTCGGGGGCCACCTTGGCTGCTTCCTGCGGGACGAGGGCGTTCCTTGGATTTTCCGTCCGGAACTGCGCCCGGCAGCGGAGGGAACTCCGGCGGCGTAAACGCCGGAACTGCTGGACTCTGCTTCTCCACCTTCCTTGCCGGCGGTTTCGGTTTCGACGCCTGCTGGCGCCTCCGGATGAAGTCCGCACGCTTAGGGCAGCTGCGGTCCGTGGCTTCGTGGGCTCCAGAGCAGTTGGCACACCGCTTCGGCTCGGCTTCTTGGACTTTGCACTCGTCCGTCTTGTGGGGACCCCCACAGTTGTTGCACCTGCCTTTCAGGTGACAGTTCCTGGTTCCATGACCCAGCTGCAAGCAGTTCCTGCACTGGGTCACGTTCGGCGAAAACAGAAAACAAATGAACAAGTGAAGTGTAACCATTTCATTACATTTGAAAAAAAAGGAAAAACAAATCGAGTGACAAATTCATTACATGTTGAATGTGAATTTAACGATCTGACGGGAAGTTAATGAAAAATCAGTTTGTTATTTCCACCATGCTTGAAATATCCAACTTCATCAATGGATGAAAACCCCCTCGCTCCACAAGAAGTCAATCGATGTCGACAACGTCCAATTGCATTTCGGAGTTGATCGAGAGGTTGCCTGGCACAAGTGGAAATGAAAAGTCCAGCCAAATGAAATATTACAACTTTTCAAGACGTTTTACAGCGCAGCAATAAAAAAAAGTACGCTGCAGCTTTTCCAACTTTCTTTTCTGCGTTTCAACGACAGAACGAACCAACTTTGAGCGCAAGATGATTGAGTCAGCAGTTTGCAAAAACAGCGCAAATGGAAGTCAATTTTTTTCGGGAAAGTGACTGATTTTTTTAAGTTTGGGAAAAGGATTGTCGAGAAAAGCGTTTGGTGGAGCGTGTAAAAGTTTTGAAGAATTGATGTTTTCAGTTCCAATTGAGCGTGAAAAAGTGCAAACGAAAGTTTTGTTTTAAAGTGCTTCATGCTTAACTGTTGGTAGAAAGTTTTAACTTCAATTTTACTATAAAACTAACAAAAATAAACTTCTAGGTTGGTGTCCTTACTATCCATATCTTCATTCTGAAGGCTTAATCAATTATTGCGCCCAGTTAGTATGCAAAGAGCTTAACTTCTGGGCAGTTAGGACACACACTTTGAGTCATTTGCTTAGCAAATACATAAACCATTTTTGCCTCATATGAAATACATAAAACTTTTTGTCAATTTTAATTAAAATTTATTTGTTTGCAAATGTATTACCAATTTCATTTGAAACCATCCAACTCTAAAGATTCCACATTCTACCCTTCGCAACAGTTCAACAGGTTCGATTAAAATAATTGCATTTATTAAATTAATTTCATCCCGCCCTGGTGGTTTGGAGTTTCCCCGCCAAAGGCGAGTCAGTTTAAGCAGAAGGGTCTCTCCCAACTCGATCCTTCCAGAGGTTCGGGTTGGCCATCAGGAGACAGTCAATTTATGGGCGATGGCCCGGGGCGATTCGATAAAGTTATTAACATCTCAAGCAGGCCGGACCATCAATAACGGCCCAGAGGGGAAGGCGATGTAGAAGAGTGAACTTTTGAAGACCCCCAGAAATTGGCACACCTGAGGTTGGGTATGGCGAAAAAAAGGAGGTTAAAAAGGGGGAAGGTCAATTGAGTGCGATGAAGAATATATTTGAAGGGACGAGCTGAACGAATGCAACAATGTGCTTTGGGGAGGAGAAATTTGTGGAGGGCGTACCGCTGGCAGATTTATTACGACTAATTGAATTTATCGTGTAGCGGATTTCTGAGAAAGTTTGTTTACGTGTGTGGTTTCACCAATCAGTACACTGAAAAAAAATAAAAGTACCAAATTCCTAAATTCTAGAAATTTTGGTTCCTTTCCTTATTAAGTAATCCAAAAAACCATATTACTAAATAAGGAAAAGAGGCAAAATTCCTAGAATAAAGGAATTTGGTACTATTTTTTATTTCAGTGTAGGAAAGTATAAATGCAGATAAGCAAAGATGATATTTTAACTAAAAACATTTTTTGTTTACATCAAAATCAAATTATTCGCTCTACAGCATTGCCTTGGCGTTCTTGATTGCGAGATTCCTACTCGAAACCAGGTGTCCAAAGGCTTGATTGTTGAGGCACATAACATTCTAATTCCAACTCATCATACTTATTATCTAGGGAATTCATTCGTAGTTCGTGGCGCACGCCTGTGGAATGCTTTGCCTCATCGTCTGAAAAATCTTACTTCTATTAGTGATTGTAAGCAACAGTGTAGGGAATATTTAAGGAACACTTGATAGAAACAGTTTCTTGACTAGTTAATTTTCTCACTTGAATTCTTCTTGTTGAAGTCATTTTCATTTTTTGTTAGGTTTAGTTATTTCTCTTTGTTTATACAATGATCATTTGATGTACTCTAACCTAATTTTTAGTTAGTTTTAAGCTTTTTTTGTTTGTTTGTAGTTTTATCATATTCGAAATTAATGATGTCTCTGTATACGATTAAAGGCTTGCCTTTTGAATATTTTTGAAATAAAAATACAAAATACAAAAAAAAATACGCGGAGGCAAATGGGCAACAGTGGCGGCGAGAGCCATCCAGAGAGGGTAAAGAAAGAAATCCCTCCCGCTCCTTTGTTCTGCTGTTCGTACAGCCTTGACCCCTTTGCTTCCGAACACCGTACTAGCCCAAACGTGGAAGGGAACACAGCTATCGATCTGAGGTTTCCTTTACGATTGAACACAATTAACAAAAATCTCGGGAAAAATGCCTAAGGGGGGCTGCAGCCCAGCTACGGTCTTGATTTGAATCAATGAAATTGAGTTTTTTAAGTGCCTGCAATTTTCAACTGACTTTATATGTCTCGGAAATTATTGGTCTGATTTGCAGTGTTAAAATTGATGGGATAACAACCACTGCCCACTTTTTTGGTTGCGCTTCTGCGCTCGTTCTGAGTGATGTGTTCTACTAGCTGTCACAGTCTGTTTTTATAAATAAAAGTCTATTTCAACCGCTTTGACTGTACGCACGCGTTTTCGTCGTTCCTCCTGTAAGCCATCCGAAACCTCTAAAAAAAGATGAAACTTTAGTGAAATTTTCTGATTTTTTTAAATTATGTATTGTATTATATTTTATGTAAAAGGCTTTTCAAAAAAATTGCTTGATTTTAAAATTATATAATTTTCATTCAATATCAGAAAATTTCACAAAAGTTTAAAAAACTAAAACTATGTTATTTATTGCTACACATGTGTATTGCTGGAATCTAACAGTTGATAAACTAGTACTTGATGATACAACAAAAGGCAAAAAACAAAGGTCTGAATAAATCCGAACCTTCCGTTATTTCCGTGGGCCACTGCGGAAACTCTGTACCTCTATGTATTATTGTTCTCGGCTGCTGCATGTCCCGGTTGCTGTGACGCCACTGTGAAAAAGGGAAACATTAATATGAAAATATATTACAAATTTGTAGCAAGCATTACATATTATATAATAGAGTACAGTGGGGCAAAGGTGCGCACCTAAGAGACCATCCATAAACCACGTGGATCCTTTGGGGGGGGGGGGGGGGTATGGCGATTGTCAATATTTTTTGTATGGACAATTGTCCACGAGGGGGGGGGGGAGGGGTAACATATTGCCAAAAAAGTGTCCACGTGGTTTATGGATGGTCCCTAATGACAATCGTTCTGTCACCGGTGGCCATACAATATTTTTGATTTGTTGTATATACCCAATGTCTTTTGTCCCTCGAGAACCAAGCAATTGCAAAGAAGAACTCGTATCGACTTATTTGAAAAAAAGTAATGCTTATATAACTAAAGCACAGACATACTTTTTGGTGACTGGTGAGACACCCTTGGTATGCAAAAACTTTGGAGCACACGCAACCAAATAGCTTCCCGTGGCACTCCGCCACGTGTCTGTTAAGCTCTCTTGTGGTATGACACATAGTGTCACATTGGGAACACTTCTTGGTTGGTTCCGCATCCGGTGGCGGGTGTTTTCTGGCCATATGCGTTTTCAGGTTGTTTTTTTTTACGAAGAACTTCGTCTTAGGGCTCTATACAGGGTAGCAATCCAAGATTTTGCGAAGCAAAATGAAACCGAAAAATGAAACGCCTTCCCCAAGCAGAGGGGAAAATCACAGAAGCAGCGCGGCCGACGGTTTTGATATAAATATAAACGCCACTCCCTCCACAGCATTAGTTTAGTCGGTGGTCTACCACCGAAGCGAGAGAAGCACAGCTCTTCTCGCGAGCACCAGCCTTCTCGCTTCCCTACAAAACCACGGGAAATTTGAAGGCTGGCTTCAGTCGGTGGTCTACCACCGAAGCGAGAGGAGCTCAGCTCCTCTCGCAAGCGCCACCAGGTGGCGTCTTCAGGAACTAGCCTTCTCGCTTCCCTACAAAACCACGGGAAATTTAAAGGCTGGCTTCAGTCGGTGGTCTACCACCGAAGCGAGAGGAGCTCAGCTCCTCTCGCAAGCGCCACCAGGTGGCGTCTTCAGGAACTAGCCTTCTCGCTTCCCTACAAAACCACGGGAAATTTGATGGCTGGCTTCAGTCGGCTGTCTACCACCGAAGCGAGAGGAGCTCAGCTCCTCTCCCAAGCTAGCTTCGTACCTGGCCAGATTGCCAGAGTATCGGTACACATAGCCGCAGTATCGGCATTTGTTCACTGTTGGATGGTCCACCTTGACATGGTCCCGCAACTTCTTTTTATCTGCAAATGTTGCAGAGCAGATGGTGCAGATTTCCAGAGACGGCGGCTGTTGGTGTTGCGTTCTCACGTGTTTTGTGAAGCTGGACATCGTGGCTAACACTTTGCCGCAATAGCCACATTGCAAGGCAGATGCTGAAAAAAAATTAATATTACTATTATTCGTATACAGCACTGATATTGTAACTTGTTTGAATAATGAAACATAAAATCAATAAATAATTAAGACTCCGTTTTTAAAAATCCGTCCTAAGGGTCCGCAAGGGGCGGGTCCGGTACAAGCGAAATTCCGCGCGGCGTGGTCGTGCCCGGCCGGCCGCGTCCTGCTCTGGAAGCTGCCGGAGGCATGTTGCTGCTCGTTGCTGTCGCTGTGGAGAGTAACGAGAAGAAATAATTTAGAAAAAAAAAATTAGCTCGTCGCAAACATTTTCCGAATGCCGGGCAAGTGGACTGTCCGTTAGCCGTTAGCACTTTTGATCCGCAAAACACAACAACTCCAAACGTAAACAAAGCCGCAAGCTCGCGGCTGACACACGTCCGTCACACACAGGGATGCCACATTTGAAGATTTTCGAGCACAGGCTCAATGCTCAAACGTATTGTTTTGCCATGTTATTCGATGATTTTTAATTAAATGAATTACTCATGAAAAAGATAACAATGTTCTGCTTCTTTTGACGAAGAACTTCGTCTTAGGGCTCTATACAGGGTAGCAATCCAAAATTTCGCGAAGCAAAATGAAACCGAAAAATGAAACGCCTTCCCCAAGCAGAGGGGGAAGGCTGGCTTCAGTCGGTGGTCTACCACCGAAGCGAGAGGAGCTCAGCTCCTCTCGCAAGCGCCACCAGGTGGCGTCTTCAGGAACTAGCCTTCCCGCTTCCCTACAAAACCACGGGAAATTTGAAGGCTGGCTTCAGTCGGCTGTCTACCACCGAAGCGAGAGGAGCTCAGCTCCTCTCCCAAGCGCCACCAGGTGGCGTCTTCAGAAACTAGCCTTCCCTCTTCCCTACAAAACCACGGGAAGCTCCTCTCGCAAGCGCCACCAGGTGGCGTCTTCAGGAACTAGCCTTCCCGCTTCCCTATAAAACCACAGGAAATTTGATGGCTGGCTTCAGTCGGTGGTCTACCGCCGAAGCGAGAGGAGCTCAACTCCTCTCGCAAGCGCCACCAGGTGGCGTCTTCAGGAACTAGCCTTCCCACTTCCCTACAAAACCACGGGAAATTTGAAGGCTGGCTTCAGTCGGTGGTCTACCACCGAAACGAGAGGTGGTCGGTGGTCTACCTCAGCTCCTCTCGAAAGCGCCACCAGGTGGCGTTTCAGGAACTGGCCTTCCCGCTTCCCTATAAAAAAGCAAGCGCCGCAAGGTGATGCCTTCTCTAAATACCACCTATCCTTCCTCACATAAAGTTAAAAAATCAAGAATTCAGCTAAATGTTTCTTTATTCGTTCTTCGTCATTTTGGTTATGCCTGTTACATTACCACTGCACCTTTTTTTGGAAAACGTACCGCCACATATGGGGCATTTCAAATCGTTATCTGTGGAAATAACAAAAAATCATAAATGGATAACATACCCTAAATCCGAATAAGAATAAATCGGTTATAAAAACAACCGGGCCCGATTTGTGTAAGAGTATCGATCACGCAATTACAAAATGTTTGTCTTAAAACGGTCGATACTGCCGGTTGGTGGTCACCCGTCGTCAGACCAGCGGCGTCCATGTGTTGCGCTGACATCGCGCTTACAGCGGTTGCGGCAATAATGACCATCTTGACTGTGCCGTTTGACGTGTTCGTTATATCGACAACCTTTTGCAAATACTGATTTACACCACTCGCATCTGTACATGCCCGGAAAATCGTCCGTGTACCCATACATGTGCAAAGATTTATGGATTTTTGAAACATCGAGGTAAGTTACCGGAACTACTCCGGACCGTCCCTTAATTCTTTTGATTGCATCAAATTTTGAGCTGCGCCCGATGACCATACCAACCTCGCCTTGAACCGCCGTGAGCTGCTCGGCGGACGTGGCGATTCGGGTCCGCTCGAATTCTACGATGGATCCGACTTCGCTGTTGATAAGCAGATAAAGAAATAAACGTAACAATTAGGATGTAACAAAAATGACTTTTTGGCGGGCATTCAAGGGTTTGTTCCGGTGGGCATACTAAGCCCAAATCCAAACTATGAGCTTGATTGGACGTAACAGGAGCTGGCGCTTTGCATTTAAATTTTAAATGGGATTTGACCGTAAAAATGACCGTAAGAGAAATTATAGACACGCAAAAATCGGTATTTTCTCGGATAGCCAAGCTGCACTATTGGCATTAAAATCCTCTAAATGCGAATCCAAACTAGTTTGGGAGTGCATCGCTTCCCTCAGGGAACTTGCTTCTCGGCATAGCAGAGTCATGTTGTTTTGGGTCCCAGGGCACTGTGGCATTGAAGGCAACGAAATGGCTGATGAACTTGCCAGACAAGGCTCATCAAACATCTTCGTGGGTCCCGAGCCGTTCCTTGGAATCTCAAAAAGTGCCGTGAAGCAAGAAATAACTAATTGGGGACAATCGCAAATCGCTTCAATCTGGGGCGAGATGCGAGGATTGAGACAAGCTAAAACTTTTATCACTCCAAGTCCTTCAATTGCCAGGAAACTTCTTGGCTTAAACCGTAGGGAACTACGAATACTCGCAGGGCTTCAAACAGGACATTGTCCTGCCAGATATCACCTGCACAAAATCGGCAGGTGGCCTAACAACCTCTGTCGTTTTTGTTTAACTGAGCTGGAAAGCTCGGCACATTTACTCTGCTTCTGCGGAGCACATAAACCATGTCTGCAAAATAACCCCTCGTCTTCCGATCCAATGGATACGAGTAATTTGTAGTATGGACAGTAACCAGGGTACATCACAAAAGATAGCCTTCTCAGGTGGTCGCAGTGAACTTAACCCAATGCCCCTTGGGCAACAAAAAAAATGCTTTAATTTTTTTATTTTTCTTGTTTTCATAAATATTAAATCATTTCAAATTATAAAAACATTTATTTCATAACAATTTCTCAAACAATGTCCATTTTTTTTGAAATTCAGATCGAACATTACGATGCAGGCCCAGAATTAAATCGTGATAGTGGAAAGATCATTCATTGTTCCGAATATTCCAACCAAGGGAAGAGACGTCGATGCGAACTGAAATGATTTTTTTATTAAAATATTATAACATTTCCACAGTTGTTACCTTTTACCACAGACAAACAGACGGGACACTCGAGTGCCGAACCATCGTCCTTTTAAAACAGTTATTTCAAATGCAATTTTGTTTCGGCATCCACTCACCATGCGCTGATGGCGCTGCTGTCGCCCGGCTTTTCTCAGTGTGTATATTTTTAAGTTGAGCGTGAGCACGTGTGAGGCAGCAAATGAAAACAAAACAATTATGATGGAATTCAGGAATTCTAACGGTGATCCCCAATCCAGGCTTTGCTGGGCAAGATTGGGGCAGTCTTGGCCAGGGTCATATGAGCGGTAGCCTAGCGAGGACATACCTTTTGCCTCACCCCCATCATGAGGACCAATTCTGGTTGATTTGAATTGTTTTTTTTTCTATTTCAGCGACCACTACTGGTGTTTTCGTGACCAAGGGTATCGAGATTTCGGTGGAGGAGGAATCTTCGACTGAAGCAACGAGAGGACCAGTTTTTTGGTCTCTGTCGTTGCGCTTGTGGTGCGTCGTTGCTGATGCTGCCGCATGATTTGGCTCTTGAAGTTCTGCCATTGGAATCGGAACCAACCGTGGAACCGACCCACCGTCATTTTCGGCCGTCGGTGTTGATTTTTATGTTTTTCATCGGGTACTGACGATCAGCAACAACAAAATTATTTCGACCAGCTGATGATGTTTACAATCATTATGGCTTGATTGTCTCACGCATACATTGACATGACACATGACAGTGATGCGTTTGTATTGGTATGTTTGGGCTGCGCTTCGGCATCAGCTCACCAGGCAGCGCTGGCGTCGCCGTGATTTGGTGGTTTGATGAAGGACGATGGATTTTAAAAGTATTTTGTATGGAGAGTCTCGTCTGTTTGTCTGTGCTTTTACCATCATGTCGTTTCTTCTTGTATTGAACTGTTGTTTTCGACACTTATTGAAAAAATGCACCACCAATGACTGTGCCAATTTTAAAAATGACAGCAAGCAAATGACTTAAGTTTCTACTGTGCAGCACACTAAAACACTTTGATATTTACTGGGCTATCGGTATAAAAATTACCGAGTACCGTGAGTTTACCGGAAAAGCATGTTTACTGGGTAGATCAGTATTTTTTTACTGAAGAACGGTATTTTAAAGAAAAAAAATACCGCTAGCTCAGCAATTTTGATGAAAACAACTGATAGCTTAGTAGAATTTTAATTTTACAGTGCAATTTCGGTAAAAAGATTACCGATTAGTGTGTTCCTAACTTAGTGTGCAGAATAGCCAAATGGCAGAAAATTTATGGGCACATTTTTATTTATTCCCTGATTCCCATAAGGCTATAGCGTACCCCTGCTTTCCTTCCAAATTGGGTTGAAATATTAGTGAGCAAATTTTTGTTCAACAACCTTCAAAATTTCAACGTAAATGTTCGTGCAATCATCTGAAAACTATTAAAAAGGCATTTGGGCACCCCTAGTTTACGCAAACTGCATGAAAAAAAACAATAAAGAGAGCGAACATGAAGAGAGCCGATTAGGCGAACTGGCGAACTGGTAGCCATTGTGAATTGCAAAGTCGGCGTCCACATTTGCACCGCAACCCAGTGCGTACGAGGAGAACGCCGGACCATTCGTCGCACGCATCCACCGCATCTGATACCAAAATGATCACCACAGGTAAGCGAAGCTGTTTTGCCTTCCTCACCTCACTGAGGAAAGGCTATAATAGGGGAACTATACCCTTTTTCAGCCTATCAGCACTTTGATCATGAATTACATCTGGGTAATTCTCCGCCAACTCACACAGCAGTTGCCCCGACCCCTCTTCGATTTGCGTGAAACTTTGTCCTAAGGGGTAACTTTTGTCCCTGATCACGAATCCGAGGTCCGTTTTTTGATATCTCGTGACGGAGGGGCGGTACGACCCCTTCCATTTTTGAACATGCGAAAAAAGAGGTGTTTTTCAATAATTTGCAGCCTGAAACGGTGATGAGATAGAAATTTGGTGTCAAAGGGACTTTTATGTAAAATTAGACGCCCGATTTGATGGCGTACTCAGAATTCCGAAAAAACGTATTTTTCATCGAAAAAAACACTAAAAAAGTTTTAAAAATTCTCCCATTTTCCGTTACTCGACTGTAAAAAATTTTGGAACATGTCATTTTATGGGAAATTTAATGTACTTTTCAAATCTACATTGTCCCGGAAGGGTCATTTTTTCATTTAGAACAAAATTTTTCATTTTAAAATTTCGTGTTTTTTCTAACTTTGCAGGGTTATTTTTTAGAGTGTAACAATGTTCTACAAAGTTGTAGAGCAGACAATTACAAAAATTTTAATATATATACATAAGGGGTTTGCTTATAAACATCACGAGTTATCGCGATTTTACGAAAAAAAGTTTTGAAAAAGTTGGTCGTCATCGATCATGGCCGTTCATGGTCACCCGCGACAGACACGGACGACGAAACAAAGAGAAACGCAAAAAGTAACTTTTTCAAAACTTTTTTTCGTAAAATCGCGATAACTCGTGATGTTTATAAGCAAACCCCTTATGTCTATATATCAAAATTTTTGTAATTGTCTGCTCTACAACTTTGTAGAACATTGTTACACTCTAAAAAATAACCCTGCAAAGTTAGAAAAAACACGAAATTTTAAAATGAAAAATTTTGTTCTAAATGAAAAAATGACCCTTCTAGGACAATGTAGATTCGAAAAGTACATTGAATTTCCCATAAAATGACATGTTCCAAAATTTTTTACAGTCGAGTAACGGAAAATGGGAGAATTTTTAAAACTTTTTTAGTGTTTTTTTCGATGAAAAATACGTTTTTTCGGAATTCTGAGTACGCCATCAAATCGGGCGTCTAATTTTACATAAAAGTCCCTTTGACACCAAATTTCTATCTCATCACCGTTTCAGGCTGCAAATTATTGAAAAACACCTCCTTTTTCGCATGTTCAAAAATGGAAGGGGTCGTACCGCCCCTCCGTCACGAGATATCAAAAAACGGACCTCGGATTCGTGATCAGGGACAAAAGTTACCCCTTAAGACAAAGTTTCACGCAAATCGAAGAGGGGTCGGGGCAACTTTTCCCGATTTCGTGTGAGTTGGTAGAGAATTACCCATCTTTCATAAAGTGTTTTTGACTGTTCCAAAGTAATAAATAGCTCAAATAAAAGTGAGCAAGCAACTCTTCATTGTTGATACATCTGAAAATGTTGATTTAATAGCGGAAAACGGCAAAAGTGATGAGGATTGGTCGAACGGCTTAGAGTGATTAAAATGGGTATATTTCCCCTATTGCACTGGATTATTTCGGCACTGGCTCAACCAATTTTGGCCGTATTGGTCTCAATCGATCCGAAAACCCAGCATGTTATCCATTTTTAGAAAGATATTCAAATGACCTTTCCAACGATTCAAAAATAAAGAGTATCTGAGAACCCTATTTATGCACTTTTTAGAGACCGAATGTCAGATATTTCGATGAAAACATTATCCGGGTCTATCGTGCGACCTGTCGTTGGGTAGGTAATCAAAAGACCTTTCCAACGAGTATAATAGATTGAATATCTGACAAACCTATCATAAGTTGTAAGCACATAAATGCCGTGAATTATAATGATCTGACTACACTGAAATCAATATCATGATAAATGACATTAGTTTTACATATGGGTAATTTTCCGCCAACTCACACAGCAGTTGCCCCGACCCCTCTTCAATTTGCGTGAAACTTTGTCCTAAGGGGTAACTTTTGTCCCTGATCACGAATTCGAGGTCCGTTTTTTGATATCTCGTGACGGAGGGGCGGTACGACCCCTTCCATTTTTGAAATTACGAAAAAAGAGGTGTTTTTCATTAATTTGCAGCCTGAAACGGTGACGAGATAGAAATTTGGTGTCAAAGGGACTTTTATCTTAAATTATACGCCCGATTTGAAAGCGTACTCAGAATTCCGAAAAAAAACGTATTTAAAATCCTGCCATTTTCCGTTAACCGACTGTAAAAAAAATTGGAACAATGTCCTACAAAGTTGTAGAGCAGACAATTACAAAAACTTTGATATATAAACATGATATACAAATATCACGAGTTATCGCGATTGTTTGAAAAAAAAGTTTTGAAAAAGTTGGTTGTCGTCGATCATGGCCGTTCATCGTCACCCGCGACGGACACGGACGACGAAACAAAGAGAAACGTAAAATGTAACTTTTTCAAAACTTTTTTTTCGAACAATCGCGATAACTTTGTAGGACATTGTTACACTCTAAAAAATAACCCTGCAAAATTAGGAAAAAACCCGAATTTTTAAAACGGAAATGTTTGTTCTAAATGAAAAAATGACCCTTCTGGGTCAATGTAGATTCGTTAGGTACATTAAATTTCCCTTCAAATGACATGTTCCATTTTTTTTACAGTCGGGTGTTTCTTCGCAAACATGGATCCGACCGAGTCGGACCATGAGGAATCCGATTTCGATTCAACCCTTGAGGGTGACGAGGACGTGGAAATAGAGGACTCTGTATCGGGAGTTCCTTCAAACACCACCAACCGGGACCACTTCCTGAAGGATGAGGATGCTGGCGGTAAAGGGGGATCCTCGGACGGGTCTAAGAGGACGAAGCGAAAGCGTCCTAAATCAGATCCGAATCCGGTTCCCCCTCAACCACCGATTCCTCCCTTGACTCCAAACACGATTCCTCCTCCCAAATCAGATCCAATTCCTCCTAAGACACCGGTGCCGAATCCGGATCCAAAACATGATTTTGGAACCCATATTGTCAAAACTCAGCTTTATTCAACCGGGTTTGAATTACTCTGAAATTACTCAAGTTACCAATGTTTGAAGCAGAAACTGTTTTGAGATGGCTAGCGAGAGGGTTACCCTCGGACTAAACAGAGCTGTCTAACACGGACTTATGGGGCCCACTAAAACTCCTCCTGAGAATGGCTTCCACTTAAGCCATCGCCCAATTATGCAAGGAACGAGGATGCTTGAGTCAAAACAGCGAAGTTTTTTTTAAGAAATTGATGTTGCGACTAAAAAACAGGCTGAGCATTTGAACAAGAGCGAACAAGATGAATAGATGGATTACATGCATAGAAAACAGAAAATCATGATAAATTTTAAGCGAACTACTGCGTCCAACTTGCGAGAACGACAAAGGGCTTATCAAAGGCTACGGAACCTTCAGGTTATCGTCATTGCTCTCAAAAGCCATTCGAAGAAGGCATAAAATGTATGTGTTACGGTTGTGGCGTAACGGGACATTACAAGACCCGCTGGATTTGAGCTGGCCAATCAAACAAGTTGCAAAATTGAAACATTTAGGCAGTAAATCTTTCCCAGCTAACGAAGTTGGTCAAATTTTCGTTATGGTTTCTGTTAGTAAACACCTCTGCCTGAAGTTCTTTGCTAAGTCCGTAATCGAAGTGAAAAGGAAGAGTCGCAGTATCAATCGTTTTTTTTTTCAAACTCAATAATTTGAATTGAAATTACTGATTCAACTACAAAGCACACGATAAAGATCACTAAGTTTCTTCAACTCAAAAATGTCACATTCCGTAACGCAAATAAACGACCCGTACGGAACACGTGCCATCGGGAAGCCCAGAACCGACTCATCACCGCGTTCTTCTTCAACTCCAAAGAAGGAGCCATAAATCAACCAGCCAATATTGCTTTAAACTTTCCAGTCCTCCTCGTCCTCCTAGTCTCCCTTCCGTTCAGCCAAAGCCATAACAGATGCCTCCCAAGTGAGTAGATGCACTGATGTGCAGACCACCGAGTGTTCCGAAAAAGGAAACGAGTCCAGAAGCTCACCAAGAAGATGTGCGGCACGAGCCTAACCATGGCCGGGAGTGTCAAGAAATTAACCATCTCGGCTTCAAAAGTGACTTCTTGTTCTGGTCATATCGGGACGAAAAATCTAAGAATTCTTGTTTTCTGTTGACTTCGGAAGGGGGCTTCTAGGGTGACGGTAGGACTAGAATCACCAAAGTCATAAGTCATTTTGTGTGTCGGCCAGCAGTAGTGTTTTGACTGTGAAGGATGGTCGTCGAAAGGTCCACCGCAGAAATTAATGATGTACCACTTTCGGAGCCTTCCGTCATTAATTATACACGGAAGCGAAGAGTTGATTAAAGATAAGCAAACGCTAATTGTTGCAACTAAGAACAGTCAAAGGTTAAACTTTTTGATAAGTTCAAATTTTATTTTGAAGCTTATTTTGAAGCAATTTAGATAATTTTCGTATTGAGAAAGCATGTTAGC
Organism: Culex pipiens pallens; assembly: GCF_016801865.2. Taxonomy (NCBI): domain Eukaryota; kingdom Metazoa; phylum Arthropoda; class Insecta; order Diptera; family Culicidae; genus Culex; species Culex pipiens. Next base: position 148,796,725 of record NC_068938.1, read on the forward strand.
GAGGACACCCACCAGCATGTAGAGTTCAAGTAACAAAGACACAAACCAAGCCAAAAAACTAATTGCCTTAATTCCAATTGTCAATTCTCCTTGAAAACCTTCTCTCCTCACACATTTTGCCCTCCCCCCAGGAACAGAACCAATCGGAAGCAATTTTTCCTCCATTTTTCACCCGGTCGGACTAAACTTTCGCTAATCATCGTATCGTTCTGCCATCTGGTGTGGCGTGTTCGGTGGACATCTCAACGACTTCCACACACCACACAGCCGGGCCACAATTTGTCACCAAGAGGAGGGGGGGGGAGATCGCGTGAGGATCAGCAGCAACTCCTGACCTGACGACTTCCCCAAGCAAGTCTGGCCAGCGAGAAAATCCCTTCGTCATTATGATGATTAGCGGTGACTGATTGGAAAAGCTCTCCTCGTGCGGGAGCGGAAAAAACGGCACCGTTTCCTTCAATATTGGTTTTTCCTTCCGTGAGGAGGTGCTCACGTGTCTCAAGAAGAGGGTGAAGCAGGGTTGCCATTAGCGGAGGTTATTTGAATAATTTTCCTCCGGGACTTCCCGGAAAACCACCCTGGCCAGCAGAGCAGCCAAGTGGCCTCCTTCTCGGAAGGAACGGTTCCGCGTGACTCATTAATGAGGTGACCGAAGCCGGAATTTTGCTCGAAAGTCATAAATTGAGCGATTAATTACCTTTCGTTTTTGGACCCTTTGCTTAGACATTGGCCACTGCTTGGGGGAAGGTTAGCTCCGATGCTAATGTGAAGCCGATGATTTGAAAGTCAAACAGTCGGGGGAGAGAGGGGGAAACGAATGGTTCAGTGTTGAGCCTAATGTTTGCAACACTGCTAATGATTGTTGAAACAAAGAAAATATGCAAGGTTTGTGTGACAAGAGAAAATTGCCGTTGCGTTCCTTTGTACTTTGCAGGCCATTTCAGTTATTTTCATGAAGAACATTTTCATGGGAAATCAACTGAAGTAAATTTGTTCTTATAATGAGATATTTGTGTAAAAAATCTCAAAATATTTATGTTTGTTTGCCTTGATTTCTGTAACAGCAACCTTTTAAAAATCGTCCTCGTGCCCACGGTACCTGTTTAACGAGTCGTCACTATAGTCACTATAGGGTAGGGTAGTCATCAATGAGATACTTTTGGTTTTCAACTTTCAACGATTTTTCTAATTTTTTCTTCAGCATGTTTTAATGAGCTTTTTGTTGTATTTACTTTCTTTTAGTGTGCTCTAACATTAACCAAAATATGAGATCGATCTGACATCTACAGCCAGAGTTATTCAACTGTCTCATTATAGACGAACTTGGCAGGAACAATGAGACAGCTGGGGAACAATGAGACACTCTACGAAAATCAATACTTTTCTAGTAAAACATCATGTTTTTGTGTTGTTACATTACAGGTGACTTGCCTTGAACATTTTAGAGCAAGTTTGCCAACATGAAACTTAAATTAACAAAATTTAGTCTAAAAAGTTTTTAAATTTTGAAAAATCCATACATTTATACCAAATAACTTTGTATGTTTGGTTAAATGAAGTTAAAACTCTATAAATATGCCAAAAATCACTTTCCATTCAAGTTTTAAAAGATTTACATGGATTTTGAAATGTTTAATGACGAAAAATCAAAGTGTCTTATTGTTACCCATGGGCTAAAATGAATGGGGAACAATGAGACAGCCCTGGATTCTGGGTATACTCTAAATTTTGGTCAAACCTAATGAAAGGACATTGTAGCCCAACTCAATCCCTATGGAACGTCGAAAGAAATTTGAAGAAATATTAGTTTTGGTGCAAATGGCAGCCTACGACTGAAAAAGTATTTTTTGTCCATAATTTACTTTTACACCCCAGAATCAAACATTTATAAATAACTTTTCAAGGGAGCGTCCATAACCAAAGCCACTATAATGGCAGACGTGCATCCAGTAGAAACACCTTTCCCCCAAATATGAGCCTGATTGGTTGAAACTACGACTTGTGAGAGCCATTTTATCATTGTTCTCCGTGTCTCATTGATGACCACTCTACCCTAACTGAAGGTTATATGCCATGAGTTTGAAAAAATTTATAAAAATATACGTGCATAGCAGTCCGAGCCTAACCTTTAAAAAATAAAATAAATGGTAGGTGAAATATTCCCAACTTCTGCTGGGAAGTGCGTAATTCGATATTAATCAAAAAGGCCGTTGCAAATATCTTTCAAAATTTATTTCGACCTCCCCCCCCCCCTCAATGTTGACCTGAATAATCAGGGGGCAAAAACAAATATTTTTTCGAAAAACTTCAAAATTTTAATGAAAATTAAAGTTTGATCAACTGAAAACCAGTTGAAATGCATTTTCCCGCGTTTATAACCATATCCAGCATGTTTGAACACCTTAGAAAACATTTTAAATTTTCACGAAAAGTTTTTTTTTTGCGAAAAATAAAATCCGTCAATACCTCGATATTTACAAAAATAATGATTGGAAAGCAACTGTACGCCTGTAAATTGCATTTTTAAACACTTTTATCATCCAAATGTTGAAACGTAGGCTTGTAATTTCAATTTTTATATTTTTTTATTTTTTTGCAGTGTAGCAAAAATGATCCCGCTAGAGTCGCTTTTCGGAAATACACGCAGAAAAAAAGTTGCTCCGACTAATTTAATCGTAGTAATAAGAGGATTGTTCAAATCGAGATCTGCAAAGTTCTAGGCTCATTTGGAGATCCGAACAAATCTCTGGAAAAAATAATCATCCAGATTGGTTGAGTTTTGGCTGAGAACCAGCGAGTTAAAGTTACCGTTCCCACTTTTTTCCGCCTTGGACGGAGGAGTGTTAATTGGTTATAAAAGGACAGCAGGATTCAGATAGCTTCAAAGAAATTTAAGATAAATAGCTTCTATTTGTGGTTTGGTTGAGCGTTTTAGCAGAATGCATTACTGTGAATACAAAGAGACGAGTTGTTCCTTTTAATTCCGCTATATATTTTTAATATCTTGACAGATACGTATTTCGTCTAATACTTGCAAACTTCATCAGTGTTCTGTTCTCGACTAGTTGAGCTGTATTCACAGCTTTTATTTGTTTTCTAGTGTGCGTTTGATTTTAAATTAATCAAAATGTTGAGATTTCCTTCATTTGTTTTTATATAACAAAGCTTAAAAAATGCCTTTGAAAATGTAAAAAAAGAGATGGCAACAATTAAAATAACATTCAGTAAATGATAATATATTGCTATGTTTAAAATTAGATGTATTATTTAAAACAATTTTTTTTGAATAGTTATCCTTAAGTCACTAGAGTCTGAATAGGGACAAGATTTTTTAAAGCAATAAATTTGAAAATCGGTGTACTAATTATTTCGATCTGTTTCTGTTATAACCGAAATCAATTCAAACATCAAAACATTGTGCGAAAACATATTTTTATTCACTACACCTGATTTGCCCAAGATGCCGGTTTTTGAAAAACAGTGTTAAAATGTGTGATGTATACCAATTTCGTCAGAGTTCGTCCATCAAATACGCAACTCAAAATTTGCATAGGAAACTTTTTTTTTCGTGACGGCTTTTGCAGCACGCTCACTTCAACTGTTCTAGACTAATATTTGAACGTGGCGTATCTCTAAACAAGTTTTTTAAGAAAATTATTCCAGAATGCTTATTTTGTAATTTTAAACCAAAACTATATTTATTTAAACGATTCGCCATTTTCAAAAGTTTGGCCCCGGGGGCTGTGAAAATTGGACCAGTACGTGATGTACACCTCTTTTTTTACGTAAATTTTTTAACCATTCCTAGATGTAATGTTATTATCTTTTTTAATACATGGAAAAAAAACTTCAAATAATATTTGGATTGGACTGCAAATAATTAATTCATTTACTTAAGTTTTTGTAAACCAACCCTTGACCCCCCCCCCCACGCCTTCTTAAGAGTTGGCACAAAAAAAATCAAGGCGCAAAAAAATATTTTTTCAAAAAATTTCAAAATTTCAATAGAAATTCAAGTGCAATCAGATGCAATTGATTTGAAATGCATTCCCCTGCGTTTTAAATCGATTTAAGCATGTTTGAATTGATTTAAACATCTTTTGATTTTTCGAAAATTTTCGATGTCAAAAAGCTTTTTTCACAAGTTTTTTTTTTGTTTTCGTCAAATATTACTTTTTTTAAAAACTAAACAACTCAACTCAATTTTTTTTTTGTATTTTTTTATCCGACTTAAAACTTTTTTGGTGCCTTCGGTATGCCCAAAGAAGCCATTTTGCATCATTAGTTTGTTCACATAATTATAAACACTATTTTTTTTAATAATAACATTTCAAAAGGGCCAAACATTCAATATTACACCCTTTTAAAATGTTAGTCTTGGTTTAAAAATTTTGAAAATATTTTTTTTCGAAAAGATCGGAAAATTTCACGACTGTTTTATATTTCAACATTGAAAATCGGACCATTAGTTGCTGAGATATCGACATTGAAAAATGGTGTGTTGTTTGGGTGGGACTTAGAAAACATCAATTTTCCTGTTTTTAAACCTTTGCATATCTCAGCAATTAAGGGTCGTATCAACATAGTTCAAAAATTCAAAATATAGAGAATTTTCTCAGCTTATCAACAATATTTTTTTCAGAGTGGGCAATTTAAAATTTAATTTAATTACTAATTTAAAAAAATGAAAAACTGCGGCTATTTTTAAAAAAGTCACCTAAGAATGGATATAACTTGAAAACGGTGCACTTTATCAAAATTTCACTAAAGTACTTTTTGATTGCAAATTTGATTTTACATCTAAAACTGAAGTTAAAAATGTTCGCGACCAACTTTCCGATTTTTGAAAAAATCAGTATTGATTCAAAAATTCATAACTCGCTCAAAGATTTTTTGCACAACCTGGAAATTTGTGAAAAGTTGGCATTTGATGTCCTCTAAAACATATCAAAAAATAATAAAAATTAAAATAGTAGTTTATGCAACAAGTTGCAAAAAGAGGATTTTTTCAGCAAGAGTCGTACATTTATCCAACGACGTTCACCGAGTTGGATAAATACGAAGAGTGCTGAAAAAATCAAGTTTTGCAACGAGTTCCATACAACATTTTTTGCAATTCCAAAAAACACACACTGAGTGAAATTTTATGTAAAATTTTCATGTATTTTGTCAATAAATCGTTTAAATCAAAAAAATGTTGAAAATTGTTAAACTTCGAAACAAGCGCTGAAAAGTTCAACTTTTCAGCACCCATTTGAGTGCTGAAAAGTAGAACTTTTCAGCATTTATTTTGAAAAGTGTTGCTATTTCGTCGTTCAAGAATGACAGGAAAAGTAAATAGTTTCACAACGGAATTGCAAAAATAGTGTTTTTTTGCAAATCAAGTTTTAGTGACAAAATGTTAAATAAAAAATCACCAATTTTTTTTACTGTGCATCATTTTTGTTCAGTGTAGTCCATATCCATACCTACAACTTTGCCGAAGACACCAAATCGATCAAAAAATTCCTTCAAAAGATACAGATTTTTGAATTTTCATACATCATTTTTGTATGGCCAGTTTCCAAATTTATATGGAAAATTATATTGACAAACTAATGATGCAAAATGGCTTCTTTGGGCATACCGAAGGCACCAAAAAAGTTTCAGTTGGATTAAAAAATACAAAAATTAAAATTTAAGAAAAAAGACCGATTTCACAACAAAAAATTAAAGAAAAACATTATTCATATTGATTACTTTAATAATTATGATACAGTCCAGAATATCCGAAGCTTTTTTATCCGTAGTTCAATTATAAGGTGGTTTGATTGTTTTTATTGTATCGCTGTTTCCATCAAATTCTAATTCTACGAATTCTACAATTTCTTAATATTATATCACCGCCATTTTGGCTGCCATCTTGGATTTAAAAACTCTTATTCACTTTTGAGTACACAGAAAAAAAAATCAATTCTCGTAATCGGGAATTAAGTTCACGAATGTGAGAACCACGAAAAAATTTCTCCATCAGTATGGTGTATGGTATGGTTTTTTTCAGTGTAGTTTAAAAGTCATACTTACGCTTTACAATCAAAAATAAGACAACGACTCAAACATATTTTTCGTGCGTCGATTATCCGAAATTCGTACATCCGAAGTAATTTTTTTTAAATTGCTTTGGATAAACGAGTCTGGACTGTACTGAATTTCCATGAAAACGAATCTTATTTTATGATTCTCGTCGAATGCGAAATCAAAAACAAAATGAAAATATTTGTTCATTACTTCAACTCTTATCACCCGACATATTGCCTTCATCCAACGCGTCCTGCTTCATTCCAAGCAGGGAAGCATAATTTATGACACTCTGTCACCCCGGTGAGCATATCTCACCGGCAAATCACCACCAACAGCAGCATACCTTCTCCATAATTGGTCACCACCAGCACCGCGAATGAGTGAGTGACTGCGACTGAACATTAAAAGAAACAAAAGCAGGAGAAAAAAAAGTGAAATGAAAAAGATTGGAAAAGTTGATAAGCGATAGGGCAGCATAAAAAAAGTGAGCATATCGCACTCAACGAGGGTGGATTTTTAATTTGTTTTTTTTTTTGGTTTTCACCCCTCCTTGCTGTGTGTGGTTGCGGTTCATTGGACGCGATTGAAGGGAGGGAGCGGGGTTGGTCACAGCAGGGCAGGACACTTCCCCGCGGGGTGTGAGCATATTGTTGGTGCTGCGCCTGCAATGGTTTTATGATTCGGCATTATTTTTTTTAGGTTTTGGTAATGATAAGCGGAAAAGTGTAGGGTGTGCGTGGGTGGTGGGTTGTAATGTTGCCAGTGGGTGTTTGATGTTTTTTGGGTAGCCGTGGTTAATTATGATTATTAGCAGGGAATATTGCTCACGTTTTGGAATAAGGCGCGGACAAATATTTGATAAAGAAGATCGATGTATTGCAGGCCTTGCGTTGTAGCGCATGAAACAGAAAATAAATTAATCATAAATAAAAGCAATCTGCTGATTTACGTCATGTTGAGATTGTAAATTTAGGGGTTTTATCTTTCAACAGAAATTTGGAGCCAAAGTACTCTTCAGCTTTGTTTTTTTTATTCTATAAAATGAAGGTCATTTTATCATTTGAGAATAACGGGAAAAGTAAATAGTTTCCCAACGGAATTGCCAAGAGTAATTTCCACAATTATTAAATTACCTTTCAACAGACGTGTTAAACTTGCAACAGACCGCGGCACCTCCAGCTACACAATGTGGCCACATCTAAAACAACGCTAGAAACATAACCGCTGGCCATGTTCCTGGACTCACTCGCTCTCCACCAGGCCCAGGGTATCCATGCACGGCATAAAGCTCTGCACTTTCCTCCTCACCCCACCCAAAACCGACTGCCGACTTCCAGGCCATATCATATTCACTCCCCACCCAACCACCCAACCAAAACTCGTTCTCACCTGCATGGCGGCCATGGCCAACGGCAGAATAGATAGAAAAGCTCTGATAGAGCAAGGCGCGGAAAAGCATCTCTCCATAATTAATTGTGGCAGCCGTTCATGATGAATGGTGTCTGGAGTAATTAAGAGTAATGAGGTGTCTGCTGCGAGCTGGCCTGGGCTTGGACGCTAAGCCACAACGTTTTTTTTTTTCTACATTTTTTTATATTTCGAGAATCCACTTCCTCCCAACCATTATAATCCGGAGCTGGTGGTTCCTGGCCATATCGGGATGTGCCCACCGACCGCCGAAGGCATCGTCCTAGTTTCAGAGTTGCACCAGGCACCAGGAAGGTGTGAGTTCCGCCTGCGATATAGTGGAGTTCCGTTGAGCTTCGAACCGCTTGGAGTCTTCGTAGTCGTTTTGCGTAATGAGGCTGGAAAGTGAAATTCATTCATAGTTATCCGTAAGTAAACAAAAAATAAAAGTTTTAAAAGAAAGTTGTTATGAGTGGCTCAATAAATTACAACTTAACCATTTTAGGCCTGAATTTTCAAAAAAAAATTTAGTTAATGATGGGAAAATGATCCTGAGGACCATACAAAAATTATAGGCTACTTTAGAAAATTTTGATTTTTGAGTCATTTATGACCCATCAGGCCTGAAAGGTTTAATATAATCTCAAAAATTATTTCAAAATTTCAGCATTTCATCATTTCAATAAATTCAACTACAGTCATGCCCCGGTTTTGCACGCCTCGGTTTTGCACTGCCCCGGTTTTGATTCGTTCAGGTGCCTCGGTTATGCACGGTCCAGTGCATAACTGAAGCACAGTGCTTATGAGATTTTGGCTATATGGGAGACATTGGCTTTATTCGTATGAAAAATCATGCAAACATCAAAATATTATAGTGTTTTGGAATCGGGATGATGTCAGCTATCCATTGAAATTATTATTTCATGAAAATTTTCACAAAAATACGGTTTTTACCTGTATTTTGAAAATACAATGTTTCTCAAAAAATACTCAAAATTATTGTTATTGCAATATGGGTATCAAATGGTTAGAATTTTTCCATACATTTCGAATGTAAAATATTTTTTTTGAAAACACTCATAATTTTCACAAAATTACGTATTTTTGAAAAAAAATATTCAAAATTTTAGTTTTTAAAATATCTGTATCAAACGATTGGGATTATTCTTATGCATTTCGAATGTAATAACAACATATTTTGAAAACACTCATAGTTTTTACAAAACCACGTATAGTTGAAAAAATTCTTAAAATTTCAGTGTTTACAATATGGGTATCAAACGATCAGGACTTTTTCATACATTTCGAATGTAATAACAATTTTTTTTAAATACTCAAAATTTTCTCAAAACTACGAATTTTCGAAAAAAAACTCCAATTTTCAGTTTTTTACAATATGGGTATCAAACGATCGGGATTTTTTCGAATGTGATAACAACAAATTTTGAAAACACTCACAATTTTACAAAACTACTATTTTTCGAAAAAAAAAATATTAAAATTTCTGTTTTAACAATATGGGTATCAAACGATCAGGATTTTTTCATACATTTCGAATGTAATAACAAAACATTCACAAAGCTACGTATTTTCGAAAAAAAATACTCAAAATTTCCGTTTTAACAATATGGGTTTCAAACGACATTTCGAATAACATAAAAATATTTTTTGAAAATGCTTGGAAAAATTGAGTATTTGTTTTTTTTTATAAAAACGTAGTATAGAGAAAATTTGGAGTAGGGTACGTTATCCATTAGTGGACCCCTTTCCTATAGTGGACCCTCTGAAGGGTTTTTGATGAAAAATTCAATAAAATCACAATTTCAAGCATGTTGTTGTGTACTAATCATTTATTTGGCCTGTTCAGCATAATTTAAAACAATGTTGACTAACATTGAATTGTCCTTTTCACCAAAATAAGTGTTTTAAGTTCAACATCTGAAATCTGCCAAGGCCACTAGCATTTTCACAACAAAACTGCATTTATATTTTATGATTGAATTAGCTATCAAATCATTTTTTGACTGAATATTTAACTTCAGCAAGTCGAAATAATGTAAGTTTAAGTAAAAAAAAACGAAACTATTGGCACTACGCCCCCCGGGGCATGGCCTTCCTCTAACGTGGGATTTCTGCTCCAGCGCCTCTGACGAGACAGGAGAAACCGGGACCGACGTTTTACTTCACCATCCGATAGAAGCTCAGTGGATAAGGCGGGAATCGAACCCGCGTCTCATAGCATCATCGGGATCGGCAGCCGAAGCCGCTACCCCTGCGCCACGAGACACACAAGTTTAAGTAACTTTACTAAAATAAAACGAAGAACTGCTCAATTTCGAGCAAAAATTCGGGGGCCCAATATAGGACAACGAAAATCCAAACTTTTCCAATAGTGGACCCCTGTTAATTTAACCTTCAAAAATGAAGAAAACAAAAGTTTCTTTTAATCATACAATAAATGCTTGTTGTTACCAACCTGATTGCATTTTTTTTTTCAATTATGAGTATAAATATAGTTGTTTTCATGTTAAAAGTATCAAAAATGCTGAAGCCGTAAGAATTTATAATTAATCAAAACTATACTTAATTGTACTTAACTGAAACATCAAAATTGAAGTTTGAAATGATATTTTATAATGATAAATCAATAACAAAACATATTTGGAAAATAAACACGCGTGATTTTATCAGTAACTGTAAACAAATCTATTGTTTTGTTTCGGTCAACTATTTGTAATTGTATATGTAATTAATATGAAAAAAATGCATCAAAATTACTTTTTTAATCATTTTTATGTTTACAGTAGTTTTTGAAACGTTTTCTCTGATCCTTTACGGAAATAAATGTGTTTAAATGTCTGTTAGGTTTTTTGTTGTTTTAAGCCAAAATTGTTAACAAAACATATTTGTTTATGAGGAAAAGTGAGCAAAATTCATCTTTTATTAATTATATCTATCATTAGACCTACACCATGCATCAAAACATCAAATATCGGTGAAATTTGGTATAAAAATAACAGTTTTCCTATAGTGGACCCGGGTCCACTATCGGATTATGGACCCGGGTCCACTATAGGAAAAGGGGGTCCATAACAGGCAAAAAACACTTTATTTTCAAATGGCTATTTTTCTGCTCAAAAACAAATAACTGATGAAACAAATAGTCAAAATTGTTCAAAAGACTTCAGATTTCATTGTTTTGTACAAAGGGTTATGAAAAAGTGCTTAAAATATTGAAAAATTGTAAAAAATGCGCTTCGGCTCTACTAGGGGGTCCACTAATGGTTAAAATACCCTATTTTCTCAAATTTGCGTAATAACTTTTGAAATGAGTAAAAAAATCCCGATCATTTGAAACTTTATTGTAAAAACTGTAATTTTTTGTAGTTTTTCGAAAATACGTAGTTTAGAGTATATACAAGAAATGTTGTTATTACATTCGAAATGTATGAAAAAATCTGATCGTTTTATCCCCATATTGTAAAAACTGAAATTTTGAGTATTTTTTTGAAAAACGTAGTTTTGTGAAAATTTTGAGTGTTTTCCAAATATGTTGTTATTACATTCGAAATGTTTGAAAAAATCCCGATCGTCTGATACCCATATTGTGAAAACTAAGATTTTGAGTATTTTTTTTCGAAAATACGAACTTTTGTAAAAATTTTGAGCATTTTCAAAAAAAAAAAAAAGATTTAACATTCGAAATGTATGAAAAAAAATCTGATCAATTGATACCCATTTTGCAATAACAATATACTTTTTTGGTTGCTTTAGAAAAAAATGCATTTTCAAAATATAACGTATTTTTGTGAAAATTTTCATGAAATTATAATTTTAATGGATAGCTGACATCATCCCGATTCCAAAACACTATTTTTTTTATTTTTGAATAATTTTTCATAGCCAATGTCTCCAAATCCCATAAGCTCTGTGCTTCAGTTATGCACGCCTCGGTTTTGCATCCCCCATATGCGGTGCTAAACCGAGGCACGACTGTATCATTATTAGGGTAGTCCAAATCTGGGTTTCCTCGGGGCTACCCCAAAAAGATTGGCCCATAACTGGGCTTAATTCCGAATTTGAGCTCATTTTGACCACTGGACCACACAGCTAAAAAAGTAGTAATCCAGCTGCGTGTAAAAAGCCTAGGTGTAAAATAAATATTGCAATATTTTATGCAATTTTATGTGAATTTACACCCTGAAATATGTAGCCCACCAGTATGGAAAACCTACTTGACCAAAATGTCAAGCTCATATATGCGTTTATACTAACAGCACTTTCGCAAAATAAGCGTTATTATTCCATTGAATTTGTCAAAGAAAGTTGGAGATGGGATATTAAGCCAGATACAAGCAATTGAAAAAATAGATATAAAAGTTATTTCTTGTCTTAGATGTATTTTTTTATAACATAAACATCAAATCTCATAAAAATCAAAGGAATCCCTAACAAAATCAAAATGGGCACCGAAGCAATCAGTTGAATCATAATACATTATACAGCATTTATTTTACGGATTTTCAAACAAGATATCTATCTTCATACTTATGCCAAGACCGTGAGCTTATTGATGTTCAAATCACATTTCAAAGGTTTACTTTAAACCATTTTTTTTAAGCTCAAGATGATAGATAATGTACGTTTTCAAAACATTTCTTTTCTCGTAAAATCACTTGTGACACACTTGAACTTGTGTTGGTTATAAGCAAATGCCTTATGTTTAAATATCATTTTTTTTTTTCTTGTTGTCTTCTCAACATCTTTGTAGTACAAAAAATGTAGTGAAAAAAAACCCTTCTGAGATATTGAAGATTATTTCCTTCTATTAAATTTCCCTCAATATGACAAGTCCTGAAAAAAATAACAGTTAAATAAAGAAAAAGTGCAGAATTTTATAACTATTTTAGATTTTTTTCCATTTGAAATACATTTTTTCGGAATTCTGAGTACGCCACCAAATAGGGCGTAAAATTTTTCGTAAAAGTCTCTAAAATTATTGAAAACACGTATTTTTTCGAGTATTCGAAAATGGAAGGAGATCGTACCGAAAAATGGAGCTCGGCTTCGTGATCAGGGACAAAAATTACCTCTCAGGACAAAGTTTCACACAAATCGAAGAAGGGTACGGACAACTGCTATGTGAGTTGGCGGAGAATTACCCTTATCAGTTTTCAATTTGCTCTCGGCAATGCTCTAGTACTGTAGTTTGCGCTTCCTTTCAGCACGGGATTGAAACTCGTCTGAAAAACCTGTATCATTTTCTCAATCAAAACAGTGGCGCCGCGTGGTGGTAGCTGCCCTGTTTATTACACTGTGAAATTATCCATGGCTAATCCAAGGAACCAAAAGGTGACAACAGAAATGTCCACACAAAAGGGGTGTTGCAAAAAACTTATTATTTAAAAAAAAATCCTAACAAATCAGCAACGAATTACAAGTTTGATAGTCGAACTACACTTGAAAGTTGGTTTTGTTGTTTGTTTTTGCAAAACCGCATATTTTTTTACAAAAGTGCCAAAAATATTCGTAATTTTCTTTTGCCTCTTGGTGGCGCTTTGTGTTAGTATGTGTGTCGTTGAAATTTGAGGTCGTGCACGCAGAACACAGAACAGTGAGAACTAGCGAAAATGCCTCACTTTCTTCTGATACAAGTCGCCATATTGAAATTGCTTGAAGATTCATACCCGTGCTTTCAGATAAAGTCGAGCATATTTCAGTCTATTAGTATGAAGTGCCTGCGGCTGAAAAATAATGAAACAAAGCTTTTATTTTTCTAAAGGAAAAGAAACGTTTGAAAAGCAACTCCAGCTGAATGGTTTGCCACTGTCCCATTTTCCCAAGCATCGCCTCATCTCCCGTTTTTCCCGTAATTACGCCCCGTTAAAACCCGTAAAACCCTAAAATAACACCGCCTCCGAAACGCATCACTAACGCTAAATGAAGCGCAAAATTACATGCACACGTTCCACGGAAAAATTTCAAATATCCGCGTAACTTCTCGTTTTTAAACAGGATCACCCCCTTAAGGTTCGAACATGAATCGCTCATAAAATTTCAACACCTCTCCCCTGCCCGGCTCTTAAGTAAGTGTTCTGACCTTTTTTGCCTGCCTGCGACGACAACTGATACGGAACATGTCGCGTACGGAAATCGATTCCCGGCCCGGTCCCAAATAAATACCACGAATGCCTTCGAGGCTAAGCGTCGTCGTCGTCGTCACAGCGTAGACAGGCAGGGCAGGACACACACTCTCTCTCTCTTCAAAGGACACGAACGAGGATGACATTAAAAATCAATAAACAAGGATGTTAAACACGTGTTTTTTTTCTGTTCGATCTTTTTTACGTTTTTTGGCTGGCGTCTGCTGCTGCTGAAGATTTCTCTGTAAAGTTGTGCCGGGATTTTTTTTATAAGTTTGGGTTTATTTTGCAGATATTTTATCTGTGTTCGGACGCTAATTAAACCAAACTACATTTTTAACTACACAGAAAAAAAAATCATGGTAATATTACATCTGGGAAGGGGTACATCTTTTATGTCAGAAAAAAGATGTAATTTTACCTCTGGAAATGTGTAATTTTACCACTATTCTGGTGTAATGTCACTTTTTCAGTCTAAATTGAGGTAAAATTACATCATAAAAGAGGTAATATTCAACCTCAAAAAATTACAGCTTCCAAATTTACATTATTTTTTCTGTGTAACTGGGATTTGATTGAGCAGACTAATGAACAACACAGAAAAAAATAATGTAAATTTGGAAGCTGTAATTTTGGAAGGTTGAATATTACCTCTTTTATGATGTAATTTTACCTCAATTTAGACTGAAAAAGTGACATTACACCAGAAAAGTGGTGAAATTACACATTTCCAGAGGTAAAATTACACCTCTTTTCTGACAGAAAAGATGTACTCCTTCCCAGATGTAATATTACCATGATTTTTTTTTCTGTGAACGATGCCAGATTATGTTATGGTCGATCTGTATTTTTTTTAAAAATAAATCTATATTTTATCTGTATCATGTCGACTTCGAAACCATAGTAGACATTTTTAAATTTTCAACTGCAAATTCAAGCTTTTAAATGATATTAAAGCATAATTCAATTACTAAATTGTTGAAATTTTCAAATATAATCATTTAAAAAAAATCTGTATATGACCCATTCTCCGGCAATGTACACCTTAGGATGAAATTTTGAAAAGCGTGTATGAGCTATTTGGATATTTTTCCTCGATTCTAGACTACTGGAAGCTTCAAAAATCATGGTTTTCATTAATTGATCATTTGAATATCATTTTGTACAAGTTGGTTAGGTTATGCATCAATTCGTGATAAAATCATCGTTTTAAAATATTTTTCTAAAAACTCCTGGTTTTCAGCGAAATAAAATCCAAAAAATATTCTTTTGATTGCATTTTGTAGGTTTTTAGTTGAACTAAACGGAAATGTCATGGGTTTGCAGTTTATCTTAAGTTAAGTATTTTTTCAAACTAGTGTAAGTTTACCATTTTATTGCGTTGCAACGTCACGAAAAAGGGACATTTGTTTATGTCAACAAAAAACTAAACATTCAATCATTTTGATATTTCTGATGCTCTTTGTACTTGGAAAGAGCTTTCAAATGCAATCTAGAGCGACTTAATTGGTTGTCTAGATCCAAAGTTACAACAGGTTTAAGTTTGCGTTGCAACGTCACGAAATTTTAAATCATATTGGTCACATGGCAAAAAAGGTGTATGCGTAGTTGGTTGTTGAAGATAAAAGGGTACTAAATATTATATATTTGTTATATAATGTTTCCGAGCATATTTACAGAAGAATTGTACATGGGTCATTCACAAATTCCGTCATTTAAGTTTGATGCAACTCGAAAAAAAAAAGTATTTTATGAACAAATCAAAATAGACCGATGTTCACAAGGGGGAAAAATTCTAAAACTTTCAAAAAAGTAATCACGTGGTTACTGGATGGCCCCTTTATGATAAACTGATTTACGTGAGGGTTCATTCTAATACAACGCAATGATTTTTTTTTATCCCACACCCTTATGTAAGTCAAATTACAGTGAAATTCATTAAACAATAAAAATCACGTGATTCGATTGTTTTTTTTTCACAAACTTTTGTCACTCTGTTGTTGGACGAACCCTTACTTAAATAAGTTGTATGCAACGTTTTGTTGTTCACAATTAAAAATGTTATGTTGCGCAGTTAAACAGTTATATTATTTCCTCAAATTTAATTTAAAAAGCACAAAAGTCAACAAAATAAGTTACGTTGTTTGCAGATCACCCCTTAGGGGCCATGAACAAACGATATGGGCACTTTATTTATAAATTCAAAATAATCCCTCCTGAAACTTGAAGCTCCTCACCTCCCTTCTAAAACTTCCACGTGTTTTGTAAGGTGTCCAAAACCATTAAAATATTAAGGGAGCGTTCTTGCATTACGTAACAAAACATTTATATTTTTAGACCCCCTTCACCCCCTGGAAATACATTTCCGATACACTTTTTTTTGTATAAATCCTCGAACCCTCCCCCTTGATATTACGCCGTTACGTAATGCATGGACGTCCCGTTACATGGATAGAGGACGGGAGATGGGGGGGGGGGTGATAATGGAATAATACAAAAAAAAAATATTTTGAAAACCCTTTGGAAAACTTCGTAAATTGTACTGCAACTGTGAAAGCAGAATAGGGAGAGGGGGGGCGGGGTCTAACATGGGCAGGCCAATCAATTCACATGTCCTTGTACTGTCTATTAATGTCTTATAATCAAATCGTAACCTACAGTTGTTCAGCCTAACGAAAACTATGATTTATTTTGAAACTATACCATGTTTTCAAAAACAGAGCGTTGCAACGTCACGAAATGTAAGCGGTCTTCAAAAATCGAGGTTTAATTTTTTCGAAAAACTAATGATTGCATTCGATTTGTTGGCCAATTTTACACTAAAAATGGAAGAAGAACTCCAAATTTGCCGATTAACAGAGCAGAGTTAATGGCGAAACATGAATTGGATCAGGATTAAGAAAAAGTCACGCGTTGCAACGTCACGCTACATATCCCCCTCTCAAAAATAGAATATTCGCTTAAAATAATGTTTCAACATTGTTTCTTATAGGAAATTTAATGTACTTTCCGAATCTGTAATAACATATGTACCTTTTCAATGTAATTTTTTAATTACAGCCGAAATACTGAAAAAAGAAAAGTCAAAGCGTTGCAACGTCACGGCGGAATGTGTCATATATAGATTTTTTTGTGATTTTTGGGATCGAAAAATCTGTAAAATACAGATTTATCTGTATATCTGGCATGGCTGCTAATGAATGTGAATATTGTTTTTTTTTCTAGATTACTTTTTACTGTTTGTCTTTATTATGCAATTTGCATGGTTGTTTCGTAAATTCTTACAGTCGTTGTTCATTATTGTTCCTTTTAGTTGCTTTATTGTTATCCCCTTTTATTAAAAGCGACCCAAGTAACATTTAAAACCAACCAGTCACTACCTAGATTTACTGAGGTTTTATGTAAGCATATTAATTGCTAACCAGTTTTATTCCAGCTATAACAGCAACCAATAAGCATGTGGGCAGCGAATGACCGAAAGGTTAAAGCTGCCGGAAATAAAGTAATTAACAACAACAACAATAAGCATGTGCTGATCAAAAAGGTTTTTAGAAGGATTTCCGACCATAAAACCTGATGATAATAAAAGTAAAATGGCTTTCAATAAGGTTTTATAAAAGAGAGTCTTGAAAATACTGCAACGCCATGCCATACGGTTTTATCGCATGCTTCGTTAAAACCAATAGTGTTCTAACTGTCAAATGCCATTAGGCATGCAAAAAGCTACCTTAAAACCTTAAGTTCCTTATAAGCTTTCAAATTATTTTGATTATTTTTTGGAGGTAATACCTCCAATATCTATTATTCACCATCACTTGTAACATTTGGCAAGACGAAGATTTAATTTTGCAAGAACAAAACCTATTAGGCATAAAACGTTTGAAGACGAATGAAATATCATAGTTCCATTCTCCTGACTAGGTTTTATCAAGGCTTTGAGGCGGCTGCTAAGATTCAGCTGTAGTGTCGGAGTTCAAGGTTTAATAAATAGGGTTTAAGAGGAGTTTATCGGTGTGCCTGGGGATGTTGTTACGACGGTGATTTGAATATTGGTTTTGGCTGATAGGTTTTATAGCTGTTACTACGATTAATCCAAAAAAAAATATTTGGGTAGCTTTTTTTTGCTTTTTGTCTTTATTTTGAAATTGTTTTGCCTGTGTTCAATATATTTTTTATTTTGTTTTGTTTAACCATCATTTGTATTGTTTTGTTTCTTTATTATTTTTATGTTATCAATCAGGCAGCGTTTTTTTACATTTTTCCTCATTTCCTTTACTTTTATCCCAGCAACTTTTTAAAAAAGTCATATGAACAAATGAAACCCATGGCACATTACACATTTTGAAGACTACTCATGTTTTCACTCACATTTGTTTTTTCTGACAATTTTATGTTGTCTTTTTTAACATTTTTCTGCCTGATAAAACTATCCTTTATTTCTGGAGTTTTTTTGAAAAGGTCCAATAAACCAAATTTTCAGTTTTTGCTTTTTGGGTGTTTTTTAATACTCCTGACTCAAGGCAGGTTCAAAAACACCCAAAAAGCAAAAAACTGAAAATTTGGTTTATTGGACCTTTTCAAAAACTACTCCAGATTTTCTTCTTTTTTTCCTTTTTGGATTTTAGCCCTAAAATATATTTTTATATTTTTTTTTTTGTTATCAAACTTGCATTTATTTATTTATTGATTTATCTAGTTTGAAATCTTTTCTTGTTTTCTTTTATTTTGGCTTATTTTAGCTTTAGTTTTTAAAATTTGATTTAACTTTGTCAATTTACCTTTGAAAATTCAGTTACTTAGTTAGTGCGTTCATTATCCTTCGTTTTTTGATTATTTTTTTTCTCTTATTTTCAGAAAATCTTGATTTTTTATAGAATTTTCTTCTCGCAATTGCTCTGCCGAGGCTGATTTCCATATTTTCCACGTGGTTTTGCACCCACACTTGTGGTGGTGGCAGCATAGGAATCTCATTTTTTTTTCATTTCACCATCGCTGAATTTGGCTATTTTTTGAGGGACTTTTGGGTAGGTGGGCAGGTACAGAGCCAAGTAACCAACCACATCAGCCACCAAAAAGGGAGTTTGGTTGAGATGAGGGTTGGTTTTTTGGGTTTTTTCCTCGGGTGCATATTTTATATGAACATGTGTCTGTGTGTGCGCGCGCCAAATGGTGAAGTGTGAAAGTATCGTATTTCAAAAGGATGAATCGTCTTGGTTTCAAGAGGGAGGGTGTAGTTTTGAGGGGGGACGTAGGAATTGTGAAGTGCACATATGAAGGAATCGTATTGAGTGGTAGACATTTGAATATGATGCAAATCAACTTGCAGTGCAAACTAAAGTCAATTGATTTATTTATTCAATGTTAATTTCATCTAGCAATCAACAAATTTGGTTTTAAGAATTCAAAAGGTCTACATAAATTTAAACTTCTGATAGAAAAATTAGTCACCATTTTCCAGATCTAACGTCAAAAATTGCAAGAATCTGTTACTTTTCTTGGCCGTCCTAAAAGAACAGTTAAATTTAAATAACACCACACACTCTAATTCTGAATTAAATCAAATTTTATTGTTTTCTCGCCCTCGTTCTGGCCATATTTCGCCGCTAGACCAGATTTCCTTATTGTGTTTTTTCTCCTGTTTTATTTTACATTGCTTTCTCCAAGTCCAGTTATTCGACCCGTCCTTTGGGTCGTTTTTCATTTTCCCCCTATTTCTTTGCTGGCAAAAGTGAACGCGCCTACATTTCTACATGCAAAGTGTTGAGGACAAGGGTTTCCGGGGGAGGGGGGGGTTGGGGGGACTCGAGGAAGAGAAATCTTTGGTTTTGAAGTACGCCAGTGACCGCACCCGAAGCTTATGATTTTACGTCCATTTCATATTTGCAAACAACAAATAACATGCATAAAACAGCAGCAGCAGAAGGGAAACAGGGTAAGGTTTGCGCATAATTTAGAGTTTTTTTTTCTTCCGAAGTCTTGTGAACATTTGACACCCTCCGATTTGAAGAACAGTTGGGATTCGTGAAGTACATATTACAAATATGACAAAAAAATCTTCTTTCTTTTGTAGTAAAGCACAAAACAAGAAATAACACTTGGACTTTCTACTAGAACGTTTTTAGGGTCATGCCTCTGCAGTGCTAAACTATTCCAATGGTGGGTGTCTTAGCTAAATCTATGGAATGTGCCAAAAGTGATCAGTTTTTAACTTTTGACAAATAAAAGATGGAGCTTTAAGGCCTTCAGCAAATTTCTAGAAGCTTTGTCCAAGACGTCAAAGCTCTATATTTGCGTTAAATATCAGTTTTGGGACGTTTTCTTGTAAAACTCCACAAAAAAAAACAGTTTCGTTTTGAAACTACGGTAAAATATAATGTTCAGTAAAATTCGAATTCTTCGACTCTACATTAGCACAAGTGAAGTGATATTTTTCTGAGGCCTTCGGATAATCGAGTCTGGACAAACAAAAAAAATTGTCGAAGCCACCAAAGCGATAGGAGCTATATGTGATGAGTTCTAACAAGATTTTGTTATTATTTAGCTAGTTTTCGTGCTCGGTACACAAAAAAAAATTCATTGGGAAATGATGACAGATTTTGTGTCATATTGCATCAGGAACTGATGAATTTGCATTAAAAATTTGGTGAATTTTCATCAGGTTCACAGTTTTACACATTTTCATGTAATATTACTCAAAAAAGAGGTAATATTCAACCTATCAAATTTTCAATAAAGCAAGGCAATGCTGTTATTTAATCATTTATATTTTTTTTAATTTCAAACTTCCAAATTTAACTTTTTTTTCTGTGTTTACAAAGCACAATAATGCTTGCTTTAAGCTTTAACCATGTTAAAATGCACTCGCAAAAACTATAAATTTGAATGAGTTTCTTGAGTTTGTTAATGTTTACAATTCGATATTAACAGCAACTTCTGTCTAGTAGCAATAAGGTCAACTGAATTACAGCAATTTTTTTTACTAAATCCACATTTAGATGCTTGGTGCCTTCCTCGCATATTTTTATCAAAATATCTGAGATCCGGCCTCAAAAAAGGTTTATTAAAAACATTAAAATATTTATAACTTTTGATAAGGTTGTCAGATCTTCAGTCTTTTGGGTTTGTTGGAAAGGTCTTTTGATTACCTATCCAACGATGGGTCGCATGATAGATCTGGACAACTTTTTCATCAAAATGTTTGAGATCCGGCCAATCTATTAAACGTGTTGGAAAGGTTTTTTAAATACCTTTCTAAAAATTTATAGCATGGCGGGTTTTCTTACAAAAACCACCCTTTTTACTATCTTAGGAAGTTTAGCTAAAATCGTTTTTTTAGCATGACTTTTGAAGTACTTTTCTAAACTTCATAATATTATCTAGGGTCTTGTGGGACCCCAAGACGGATCGAATGAGATCAAAACGGTCCAAATCGGTTCAGCCAGTCCGGAGATAATCGTGTGCATTTTTTTTGGTGAACAGACTAACTCCAGACATACGCACAGACATTTGTTCAGAACTTGATTATGAGTCGATAGGTATACGTGAAGGTAGGTCTACGAGGTCAAACAAAGAAGTTCATTTTTCGAGTGATTTTACAGTCTTCCTCATAGAGGTGAGGAAGGCAAAAAGAAGAATTGTGGAATGTTGAAAACTTGGTTTTATGAATATTACCTCTTTTTTGAGTGATTTTGCATAAAAAAGTGAACCTGATCAAAATTCACCAGTTTCTGGTGTAATACTACACATTTTTTTGCACAAAATCTGTCACCCTTCCCTATTTTTTTTTTGTTTTGGAGAAATTCAAATTGATTTTTGATATGACGAACGAGAGTGCTACTCTTGGGCAGCTGCGTTTGCTTCGACGGTTAGAGAAGCTGAATCCGGACTCCAAGGTCGATAGAACCATGAAGGAGCCGTTCCGGAAGACGTTAGACCACGCAGCAAAAAAAATCCGATGGTGAAAACGCATGCAAAAGCGTGCACATCACCTTCGTCAAAAAGGACACTTAATATTACACACTGCAGGTACAATTTTTGTAAACACAATAAAAGTTGCCACCGACGGCCATCAGACAGATGAAGAGTGGAAAGGATAAACGTATATGGGTCATTCCACCTGAAGTGTGCATGAAAAAATGCAAATTTGAAAATTACCGTCTCCGATTCTGCTCAAATTTGGCAGAGCTGTTGAGACTATCAAAACATGCAAAAATCCCGAATTTCATCCAAATCGGACCACCCCCTCCATTTTTGTACCCTCCCAAAAAATCGACTTTTTGGTGATTTTTGAGCGAACCCCCTATCTTCAAACGGCGATAACTCAGGAACCACAAATCTTAGAGAGTCGGTCTTAGACTCAATTTTGAAGGAAATTGGACGTAGAATCCATTTCCGTGATCAAAATTTGGATTAAATATTTTGTCTACCTGTATTGCGCAATTGAAAACTTTAAATGGCCGTATCTCAAAACAGCCCTATTTATTTTTTGAATTTGACCTCACCATCGTATTCCCCGTCCAATTTTACATAAGAAACACTTATCGACAGAAAGGAATATGTTTCGTTCCAGAGATATCGAATTTTAAAGTTTTGAGTATTTAAGATTACCTAAATTTGCTACACTCGCCGCATATGCTAGAAGCACCTGGGCGCGCTGATCAATAACTGCTACCTGGTTATTTATTGAAATACGATTTCATTCCAATTAATCATTAGCAAATTAGGCAAGAATTGTAGGAAACTGCTGTATTAATCTTAAATAAAAAAAAATTTATGTGATAGCCCACAGGACCGAGCAAGAACGACACGCAATACAGGGCAGAATGGGATTCCCGCAGAGCTAGCAGGAAATTGCAGTTGATCTTGTAAGTAACACTTAAGAAAAAGTGTACGATACATTATCGCGTTAAAAATTATGAATTAACATGAATAAAACATTCGTGAAGCATGATTAAGCAAGAGGATTTCTGGAAAGTATAAAACTGAAAAATGTAAGAAAATCACAAAGATTAATCGGATTTATTATCTGATTAAGATCAAATAAAGTGGCGTTGATTTCGACACCGTCCGAACAATTATCTTTCTTTTTGTCAATCATTTCTAAATCTTGGAAGACGATACAGCTGCTGTCCACCTGTATCAGAAGTATATGGTTTGTTATTGAAATTAAATGTACCAGAATTGAAAAAAAAAAATCATCAATTATTCAGATGAAACTGGCTCACAATATAAAAATCGGTTTAATATGATCATGCTCAACCTTTCATGGCAAAACCCATGATAATTATTTCATCTACTACATCCAAGCTCTACATTTGTTCTTGCGTCAAATAAAAGAAATAATTTGATAAAGTGGGAAGAAATGAGGAATAAGGAAAAATATGAAAACAGTAGAAAAATGTATTTTTTTTTTAATTGTGTGTAAAAACGTTGAAGCATTTGCAAATAAATATTAAAAATTAAAATTTTACCTAATATGGTTCAATGTCACTGAGATCAGGAAAAACAGTGCATTCAAAATTACCCAATAAATATTCCTTAAACAAAAATAGATTGTTCAAGGTATTGATTATCTCAAAATCGTATAAAATTATAAAAATAATTCATCTTACAGAACACCAGGTAGTAATTATTGATCAGCATGCCCAGGTGCTTCTAGCATATGCGGCGAGTGTAGCTAATTTAGGTAATCTCAAATACTTAAAACTTTAAAATTCGATATCTCTGGAAAGAAACATATTCCTTTCTGTCGATAAGTGATTCTTATGTAAAATTGGACGGGGAACACGATGGTGAGGTCAAATTCAAAAAATAAATAGGGCTGTTTTGAGATACGGCCATTTAACGTTTTCAATTGCGCAATACAGGTAGAAAAAATATTTTAATCCAAATTTTGATCACGGAAATGGATTCTACGTCCAATTTCCTTCAAAATTGAGTCTAAGACCGACCCTCTATGATTTGTGGTTCCTGAGTTATCGTCGTTTGAAGATAGGGGTTTCGCTCAAAAATCACCAAAAAGTCGATTTTTTGGGAGGGTACAAAACTGGAGGGGGTGGTCCAATTTGGATGAAATTCGGGATTTTTGCATGTTTTGATAGTCTCAACAGCTCTGCCAAATTTGAGCAGAATCGGAGATGGTAATTTTCAAATGCTGTTCCGCTTCAGATGGAATGACCCATATATGAGCTTGACATTTCGATCATGTTGGTTTCCCATACTGATGAGCTACTTATTTCAAGGTGTAATATTACGCGGAATTTCATAAAATAATGCAAAATTTATTTTACACGCGGAGAAAAAAGAGTTCCTTAAATCGTGAACAAGCATTCATGAAAATGGGAACCTCGAACAAAGTGTTCAAATTCCATGGTACTATTTTGAAAAACGTAAAATGAAATTTGAACACTTTGTTCGTGGTTCCCATTTTCATGAACGCCTGTTCACGATTTTAGGAACTCTTTTTTCTCCCTGCACCCAAGCCTTTTACACGCAGCTGGATTACTAACATTTTTTGCTGTGCCGGACATCGAGGCCATCGACGAAATCACCATGGCAATGAACAACGAGATCCAGTTTGTAAGGGCACTTGTAAGAAAAGCGAAAACACGCGACTTCCCGAAGGTTAACTACATCATCGGGGCCACGTGCGCGAAGATGAGAGTTGAAATTTGTAAATAGTTCGGTTAAGGGAAAATTCGGGTTTATTTGAATTAATTAAACTTGAATTTGGAAAAAGCTAAATACATATGGGTCATTCCATCTGAAGCGGAACAGCATTTGAAAATTACCCTCTCCGATCCTGCTCAAATTTGGTAGGGCTGTTGATACTATCAAAACATGCAAGAATCCCGAATTTCATCCAAATCGGACCACCCCCTCCATTTTTGTACCTCCCCAAAAATTCGACTTTTTGGCGATTTTTGACCAAACCTCCTAGTTTCAAACGGCGATAGCTCAGGAACCACAAATCTTAGAAGGTCGGTCTTAGACTCAATTTTGAAGGAAATTGGACGTAGAATCCATTTCCGTGATCAAAATGTTGATTAATTTATTTTTTCTACCTGTATTGCGCAATTGAAAACTTTAAACGGCCGTATCTCAAAACACCCCAACTTATTTTTTTTATTTGACCTCACCATCGTGTTTCCCGGCCAATTTTACATAAGAATCACTTATCGACAGAAAGGAATATGTTTCTTTCCAGAGATATCGAATTTTAAAGTTTTGAGTATTTAAGATTACCTAAATTTGCTACACTCGCCGCATATGCTAGAAGCACCTGGGCGCGCTGATCAATAACTGCTACCTGGTTATTTATTGAAATACGATTTCATTCCAATTAATCATTAGCAAATTAGGCAAGAATTGTAGGAAACTGCTGTATTAATCTTAAATAAAAAAAAATTTATGTGATAGCCCACAGGACCGAGCAAGAACGACACGCAATACAGGGCAGAATGGGATTCCCGCAGAGCTAGCAGGAAATTGCAGTTGATCTTGTAAGTAACACTTAAGAAAAAGTGTACGATACATTATCGCGTTAAAAATTATGAATTAACATGAATAAAACATTCGTGAAGCATGATTAAGCAAGAGGATTTCTGGAAAGTATAAAACTGAAAAATGTAAGAAAATCACAAAGATTAATCGGATTTATTATCTGATTAAGATCAAATAAAGTGGCGTTGATTTCGACACCGTCCGAACAATTATCTTTCTTTTTGTCAATCATTTCTAAATCTTGGAAGACGATACAGCTGCTGTCCACCTGTATCAGAAGTATATGGTTTGTTATTGAAATTAAATGTACCAGAATTGAAAAAAAAATCATCAATTATTCAGATGAAACTGGCTCACAATATAAAAATCGGTTTAATATGATCATGCTCAACCTTTCATGGCAAAACCCATGATAATTATTTCATCTACTACATCCAAGCTCTACATTTGTTCTTGCGTCAAATAAAAGAAATAATTTGATAAAGTGGGAAGAAATGAGGAATAAGGAAAAATATGAAAACAGTAGAAAAATGTATTTTTTTTTAATTGTGTGTAAAAACGTTGAAGCATTTGCAAATAAATATTAAAAATTAAAATTTTACCTAATATGGTTCAATGTCACTGAGATCAGGAAAAACAGTGCATTCAAAATTACCCAATAAATATTCCTTAAACAAAAATAGATTGTTCAAGGTATTGATTATCTCAAAATCGTATAAAATTATAAAAATAATTCATCTTACAGAACACCAGGTAGTAATTATTGATCAGCATGCCCAGGTGCTTCTAGCATATGCGGCGAGTGTAGCTAATTTAGGTAATCTCAAATACTTAAAACTTTAAAATTCGATATCTCTGGAAAGAAACATATTCCTTTCTGTCGATAAGTGATTCTTATGTAAAATTGGACGGGGAACACGATGGTGAGGTCAAATTCAAAAAATAAATAGGGCTGTTTTGAGATACGGCCATTTAAAGTTTTCAATTGCGCAATACAGGTAGAAAAAATATTTTAATCCAAATTTTGATCACGGAAATGGATTCTACGTCCAATTTCCTTCAAAATTGAGTCTAAGACCGACCCTCTATGATTTGTGGTTCCTGAGTTATCGTCGTTTGAAGATAGGGGTTTCGCTCAAAAATCACCAAAAAGTCGATTTTTTGGGAGGGTACAAAACTGGAGGGGGTGGTCCAATTTGGATGAAATTCGGGATTTTTGCATGTTTTGATAGTCTCAACAGCTCTGCCAAATTTGAGCAGAATCGGAGATGGTAATTTTCAAATGCTGTTCCGCTTCAGATGGAATGACCCATATATGAGCTTGACATTTCGATCATGTTGGTTTCCCATACTGATGAGCTACTTATTTCAAGGTGTAATATTACGCGGAATTTCATAAAATAATGCAAAATTTATTTTACACGCGGAGAAAAAAGAGTTCCTTAAATCGTGAACAAGCATTCATGAAAATGGGAACCTCGAACAAAGTGTTCAAATTCCATGGTACTATTTTGAAAAACGTAAAATGAAATTTGAACACTTTGTTCGTGGTTCCCATTTTCATGAACGCCTGTTCACGATTTTAGGAACTCTTTTTTCTCCCTGCACCCAAGCCTTTTACACGCAGCTGGATTACTAACATTTTTTGCTGTGCCGGACATCGAGGCCATCGACGAAATCACCATGGCAATGAACAACGAGATCCAGTTTGTAAGGGCACTTGTAAGAAAAGCGAAAACACGCGACTTCCCGAAGGTTAACTACATCATCGGGGCCACGTGCGCGAAGATGAGAGTTGAAATTTGTAAATAGTTCGGTTAAGGGAAAATTCGGGTTTATTTGAATTAATTAAACTTGAATTTGGAAAAAGCTAAATACATATTAAGCCTAAATGTAAATTTGTGCTAACATGATTCGAAAGTGATCTAAAGCCGATCACATACATGCAATGGAATTACAGTAGATAGCTATACAGTCTACAGTAGAGAGTAAAAGGGGAGAAAATTTGAATTTGCTATCAGTACGAAATATACGATCACGGAGTGCACAGTTATTTGTGACCACCACGCGCCGCGTTTTACTGCGAATAAAGATCGTTAACCCCGCAACACCCCGGTCGGAAAAAAATCTGGTAAATTTGAGTGTCTGGCGCAGGCGGACGTTTGTCGTGCAGTTCAGACACACTTGGCACATTTCTTTTAGCCAGGTTTTGCGTGACGCCCGACGAATCTGGCAAAAATCTGGCGGAATAACACACAGCTGTCTGGCACAAAAACGAATCGGTTCAATCGGTTGAACCGTGCACGACCGGTTTGTTGCATATTCGCCAGAATTCTGGCAACATTCTTGGGCCAGTCGGGGAAAAATCTGCCAGACGTCTTGCGCAGCTAAGTGCAGCGCCCAAGACAAAACGCCCGCCAGGCGCCCCCCTTTTCCGTCTGGGGTCCTTAGATCTCAGCACCCCGGTCGGAAATGGCAGACGCATTTCTGACGTTCGTCTGGGGGCTTGCGCCAGCATTCTGGCAGAATTTCCCCCAGATTTGCCCCAGATTTCTGCCATGATTTCTGGCGAATATGACACAAACCGGTCGTGCACGGTTCAACCGATTGAACCGGTTGATTTTGTTGCCAGACAGCTGGCTGAAATTTTGCCCGATTTTCGCCAGATTCGTCTGGCGTTACGCAAAACTTGGCTAGAATAAGTGTGCCAAGTGTGTCTGAACTGCACGACAAACGTCCGCCTGCGCCAGACACTCAAATTTACCAGATTATTTTCCGAGTGGGACCGTTCGCTCTGTGCTGAACAAAAGCCATAGACATCCTAGTCCGTGAGTTTCAGACGGAAGGAACTTGATGCCTCATATCGATGAGAGGGCCAATTTTTCGGGTGCGATGAGATCGGGCATATCAAAAACCGTTGTCCGAGCCTGCCGAATGCCCGAGGGAATACACGAAGCAAGACACGAGTTTCCGCCACTACCAGACGTCTTCAACAGCATGTGCAGCAATGCAAAGAACGGCCAATTACTAAGGAAACTAGGCAATTGTACAACTGTTGCTGGACCTAGGCAAGCAAGTGTACCGAAAAGATTTCTGGATTTCTAGGTTTATGGGTACATACGTGGAAGAACTTGGGGAGATCGACGAAATTTTCTGCTACGGTATGCCTCAGGATCATTTAGAAACATTTTTCGATACTGCGATACGTTCGGAATAACGGCTACACCTAAAATCTCACGACTGTGCAACTAAAGGAAGTCTACATGCGGTTGAATATCAACAACAAGGTGACGTCATCAGCATACGCTAACTGCAGAAATTTCAATGATGTTAACAACGCGACCGATATCGAGGTATGAAGTCAGGTCATAGACGACCACATTGTGGCTTATTGAGTGTCAAAATCTGTGTTTCTGCTTCAAAGGATTTTGTTTTGTGCGAAAATAGAAGCGTCAGTGATAGAAGTGTCGCTTTAAGATATCGGAAACATCTGACGAAGTCAATACAATACTTTGAAAATGTGTCGCATCGCAGAGACCGAGTTCAAGGTGATGGTGAGAGCAACACGTCAGTTCAACCTAGGAAAATATTAGGCGCTCTTGATGTCCAAAATAACAGCACTTAGTGACAACGTAAGTGATCACACCTCTGTTCTTAACGATATGCAGCCTCAAAACTGCGAACTATTAGGGGAAATATACCCTTTCTGATCAAACACCTATCTTCGTCATATGGAGAGTTTCATGCTCGATTCAAGCTCTAAAAATACTATTTAGGCTATAAACTTACCAGCAACAGCACCGCCTCGAGTAAGCAAAAATTTTGCCACTTACTGGCCAAAAAGATCAAATTTAATGCACTTTTGATCATAATTTCTATTTTGCGAGACCATTTCTCATCATTTTGGTGGCACACACATCCACACGCAAGATGAGACCTTAACTGCTTAACGAAAGTCGCCATCAATATCTTTTCACTTGCGTTAACGTTTTCAAAGCGCTTAAGATATAAAATTGCTTCCAACTACCGGCAACATGTTTTTTTGACCATTACTTAGCCACTCACTTGAAAAATAATCCCGGAAAATGTAAATAATTAGCAAGCACCATCAAAAAAACAAACGCGCTAAGTCTTTTGACGTTTCAATTTTGACTACACATTCCAATCGAAGGCTGAAGAAAACCGAGCGAGAGGCGAAGGCAAATAAAAAACAAAGGGTGGCCACCAACACCACCAACATGCTGGTGCAGCGCCTGTTAGAGTGAGCAAGTGCTGCCAGGAAACTTTCGCTTTGAATGCTACTTTTCGTGACTGTTCGCTTAAAATTTCATCAATTTTGGCAGCACTAAGCAGACCCAAAAGAGCGCTGGAAGAAAAAAAGAACTATGCTGAAAATAGGAAAATGGGCGTGGATCAATGCACTCGACTGATTAGAATGCATTTTGAAATATTTTTTCTAAATGCTTGTAAAAGGAATAGCAGAACTTTCAATAAAAGTGAAAATAAACAAAAATGTTGACAAAAAGTTGCTCTACTCGTTGGTGAACTTGGTTTTAGTGAATTTCAAGGAACAATCCAGATTATCCAGCATCATTCAAACACGACCGCTTATTAGGCTTAAAATGGGCATATTTCCCCTATCAAGATAAAAATACAAAAAAAACTTGTGTTACGTAACTTGTGTTGTACCCTTTAAAAATGTAACTCCCGAAAAAAAATAACGCGCTGCCATTCAAAATCTACGAACCCACAAAATTAATTAAAAACGATCAGCAGTCGAGTTCATTTGATTCCTCATTTGACATGGATATGATACAATAGTTTATTTATGTTTCTATTACGGACGTAGCTTCTTGTATACAGTGTATCGTTAAAAAGTGTCGCATGTGTACGTATTATTTGTTAAACTTAGTTAATAATAGCAGGCTGCGTTTATTATATCGAAATGTTTGCCCTTTTTCCGTTTTTAATCATTTATTCGGAAAATATTATATTGTGTTAAATTGTGTACTTCCTCTTATTCGGTAAACAGTAGTAACATTGTTGTATTTTACAAACTCAACTGGTTTAATTGAAACATACATGATGGTTGTATTCGTATTTTTATTGTGGCCTGACCACAACGTTCCGTGAAAATTGTTGCCTAGACTTTAGCATGACTAGTAGATATTTAAAGAATATGGATTAAAACATGGTTTTTCATCTATCCTGCGATGCGCATCTTAGGAGATCTGATGTATAATTTGTTTGGTTAATGTTTATGTTTGGTTTGTTTGGTACGGTCAGCTGCCTTTTCTAGTAACGCTCTTGTAGACGAAAATACTTCCGAGTGCGGTTTATTTCTTTCCATTTACAACCAAACAAATTTCGCACCCTTGTTCCTGAAATAAGGGGCGGCTCACAGTGGGACCATGTCGGTGTAGAAATAAACGGAATTGGCCGCTGAAGGTTCTAGCTAGAGTCCCCGTCCCCGTGATCATATTTCTTCGTCAAGATGCGTGTGATGTGAGAGGCCTTCCAGTAATACACGCAAACCGTAATAATGTTGATGTTTTTGCAAGGGTTTTCCAAGTTGATGGGACAATGTGTCAGAGGGGAAATATTGGCTTGGCTCGTGAAAGGATCTTTGGCGAGGGGTCAGGCGGAGCGGGTTTATTTTGGTGAAGATGGACGGATTTGGGTTAACAACACACATGGCCCTACTTGCTGTTTTATGGGAGGATGTTGGTGGAGTTACGGCGAAACTAGTTTCCTCTTAGTGCTTCATATACTGTGTAAAATTGATTAAATGTTTTAATAGAAGTTTATGACACATTTTCGAAAAAAGTACAAGTTAGTTTAGGTACAACATTTTGTTTGTGAAACAATTTAGATCGAAGTAAGCTGCGCGCGCCTGTTGACGTCTGCAATTAATTCGGATAAAAGAACTTCGCATGGTCCTCGGGAAAGGAATGTACTGAGTGGAAGATCGGAAAAACTGTCGGTTTGTTTTTTTACTCCGACGTGGGATTTCATTCTGTCGTCAGCGATGGATGAACGATGAAAACAAAAAACCAATGAAACTTTACGGAAAAACCTACAAAATGTGACTCCATTTCACTTTAAAGAAATGAAGACGAATATTACTCAATCCAACTTGCGGCGTTGAGCCCTACTAATTGCGCTCGGTTTCTTCATTCTTCGCTATGAATTAATCAATCTTGTATTGGTTACGCTGATTCCCGAGATGATTTCATCATTTTAGGTACTTATAGTTCACGTCCTTGTAAGAAAAGCCCATGTTTGACCTGGATTCAGGTTAGGTTAGGTTAGGTTAGGTTAGGTTAGGTTAGGTTAGGTTAGGTTAGGTTAGGTTAGGTTAGGTTAGGTTAGGTTAGGTTAGGTTAGGTTAGGTTAGGTTAGGTTAGGTTAGGTTAGGTTAGGTTAGGTTAGGTTAGGTTAGGTTAGGTTAGGTTAGGTTAGGTTAGGTTAGGTTAGGTTAGGTTAGGTTAGGTTAGGTTAGGTTAGGTTAGGTTAGGTTAGGTTAGGTTAGGTTAGGTTAGGTTAGGTTAGGTTAGGTTAGGTTAGGTTAGGTTAGTTAGGTTAGGTTAGGTTAGGTTAGGTTAGGTTAGGTTAGGTTAGGTTAGGTTAGGTTAGGTTAGGTTAGGTTAGGTTAGGTTAGGTTAGGTTAGGTTAGGTTAGGTTAGGTTAGGTTAGGTTAGGTTAGGTTAGGTTAGGTTAGGTTAGGTTAGGTTAGGTTAGGTTAGGTTAGGTTAGGTTAGGTTAGGTTAGGTTAGGTTAGGTTAGGTTAGGTTAGGTTAGGTTAGGTTAGGTTAGGTTAGGTTAGGTTAGGTTAGGTTAGGTTAGGTTAGGTTAGGTTAGGTTAGGTTAGGTTAGGTTAGGTTAGGTTAGGTTAGGTTAGGTTAGGTTAGGTTAGGTTAGGTTAGGTTAGGTTAGGTTAGGTTAGGTTAGGTTAGGTTAGGTAGTTAGGTTAGGTTAGGTTAGGTTAGGTTAGGTTAGGTTAGGTTAGGTTAGGTTAGGTTAGGTTAGGTTAGGTTAGGTTAGGTTAGGTTAGGTTAGGTTAGGTTAGGTTAGGTTAGGTTAGGTTAGGTTAGGTTAGGTTAGGTTAGGTTAGGTTAGGTTAGGTTAGGTTAGGTTAGGTTAGGTTAGGTTAGGTTAGGTTAGGTTAGGTTAGGTTAGGTTAGGTTAGGTTAGGTTAGGTTAGGTTAGGTTAGGTTAGGTTAGGTTAGGTTAGGTTAGGTTAGGTTAGGTTAGGTTAGGTTAGGTTAGGTTAGGTTAGGTTAGGTTAGGTTAGGTTAGGTTAGGTTAGGTTAGGTTAGGTTAGGTTAGGTTAGGTTAGGTTAGGTTAGTTTAGGTTAGGTTAGGTTAGGTTAGGTTAGGTTAGGTTAGGTTAGGTTAGGTTAGGTTAGGTTAGGTTAGGTTAGGTTAGGTTAGGTTAGGTTAGGTTAGGTTAGGTTAGGTTAGGTTAGGTTAGGTTAGGTTAGGTTAGGTTAGGTTAGGTTAGGTTAGGTTAGGTTAGGTTAGGTTAGGTTAGGTTAGGTTAGGTTAGGTTAGGTTAGGTTAGGTTAGGTTAGGTTAGGTTAGGTTAGGTTAGGTTAGGATTATGTCAAAAGTTGGGTATCCTGCAAATCAGTGAGGATTTGTACATTTGTATTCGCAAGTCAGGATATAAACAAGCATCAATACATGATACAGTAATTTATCTTCAAAATATGTTATCTAGATCACCCTCCTCCTTTTCAAATCACCCCTCAAACAACTTTCTCCAGATCCAAAGTACGACCACTACAAGACAAGTCCATTCACAGCTATCTTTCCCTCTTTTCCCTCCCCCATAACTACTTTAATCCCTTCATTTACAAATTGAAAAATAAACACACTTTTGTGTAAGCCCACTTTAAAATAACCAAAGCGTAATTTCACTCTTAATGCACCATTTGCGTCCCTGTCCCCTCTTTTTTCCATTTGTCCTCGGCTTAAAAAGTGTCAACCACATGTAGCGGAACGAAAGTACCTGAAACCCGGGTCCGGTTGGCAAAAAATCTCCCTGCTCAAGGGACACCCCCCAAAAGAACTCCTACACTTTATTAATAGTAGGCAAACATCCGAACCCCTATTCTGAGTCCCAGCAGCAAAAAAGTGAGTTAATTTTTGAGCATCAAGATAAACATCTTAATTACTCATTTGCTATTCTCTGTGTGTAGTTTTCAACTCACCCACACACATACATTCAACCCCTTCCGATGGGCTCAATTTTGAGGGCTTCTTTACTCAGCCGTAATAAAGTATGCAAATGGTGTCCTCATCTAGAATGGTTGTGTTTGCATAATTCTTTTCAATGGTTCCTTTCTCCTGCGTTTTCGACTTGAGGTTTTACCAAATGAAGGGGTAAAACATGCGTGAATGGACAGTTGTTTTTCTAGGAATCCTTAAGGAACACCCTTACATATAGTGATATCGTGGTGATTACATGTACGACGAGAAATGTTTGACTTAAATCTGTTTAATATTTTTAACAAGTAAAGAAGCTATCGCCAAACTGTCTACAGCTACCACGGTTCCGCAAGGTCACCCATGGTCGAGTCTCACTTTGAAGATTTTGGTCCATTCCGATACTATTAATGAGGAAAGCGTGTCTGTTATCATTTTTTTCGGCTGCTGTTGATAATTCGCCAACTAGATTGGATGCAAGTTAATGTACCCCGAGATACTCGACATGTACTTGAGCATCCTCCAGCAAAGATTTACCTGCCATAAAGCAAAATCTGTATGGTGGTCCGGCTCCAGTTAACTTGATATATTTAGTTAAAAGGCTACCAGGTTAAATACTGTTATCTCGACAGAACCCAAATTTGATGTGCGGTGGCACCAGAACACAAGCTTTGGGATAGCGTAAACAAATCTTAACGCCAAACAAAATACTGTAAAGAAACCAAGTAAGAAGATGGGGAAGTGAATAACAGAGATGAAGAATTTTATTTTGATTGCGAAATTGGCCACATCTATCATCCAGCACTGTTCGCTACAATAACGAATTTGATAGCAGCTTATCCGTTGAAAATGCGTCTGTTGGTAGCCAAAACAATGCTGCCGAATATATCACATTAGTTCGCTAATTGTACGTAGGACTGTAGATGAGCAAAAAGTGTTTGAATTGTAACGATGAATTCTGGAGAACAAACCTCCTACTCCAATTGATAGCTGATAACTATCTAGACGATTTGCGAAAAGTACGTGAAGGCACCAGGTTCAAAGTATAAGAAGTGAGAAGTTTATTATATGTTCTTCATCGCAATTCTTACTTATTTCCTTACATGCTAACTTAAACGTTATTTCTTTGAGTTTTGTTGGCTTAATTTGATCTTGAAGTCCATTTTTGAGGTTTAACTTTGCTTTTCGGCTACACCTCTAAGACTCACGCCTGTCAAATCTGATCTTACTGCATTTACAGGAAAAAAAAACATTCAAGGAATCACCTAAATGCTCTAAAAACTGCGGATGCCTTTAGGTACACCTACTCTGCCCTTAGTTGTCCCTAAACCGCATCAACCGTATCGAAAGCCTTTTTAAAATGTGGTCAGCACCTCTCCACCAAAAAAAAAGGGATTAAGTGCTGCTCACAAAAGTGTAATTGATGGTTGCGTTCAAAATTCATTCCCGGCAGAGGACATTTCCACCCTTTCCTTACGTTGTGGGTGTAGTCCACATCCGGGAGGTAATGGGACCCTGGGTTTGCGCCTGGAATGCTGTAATTTACATAATATCTGTGCAGATGTTAATTCCGGTCCGGCCTCCCCGATGGTCGTCGGGATCAATTTCTCTATTATGCCTAGCAGAGTGTGTGTGTGTGCTGGGATAATCTGGCGGGCCACCATCGGCAGTACGTGGACATGTGGACGCTTCCGGCCGTGTGCGTTCTGCGGATTGTGGAGTGAAACATTAAAGAGAATTATGGAACGGATGCGTGCTGCATAATTACGCAAATTGAAAGTTGGGGCTATCGAGTTTCACACCCGAATTTGAATTTTCAATTGAAGGGGGATGCGAGGTGCGCTTTGATCTTTGAAGTAGGGAGAGAGGGTTCTGGGAATGGATTCGGGAGTGGATTAATGGGCAGAGTATACAATCAATTTGATGTGTTAATAATGAAGTTGACGCATCTAATAGCAAGGGAACTTCCCTACATCCCACACGGACAATAATCTGGTAAATTTAAGTGTCTGGCGCAGGCGGACGTTTGTCGTGCAGTTCAGACACACTTGGCACACTTATTCTAGGCAAGTTTTGCGTAACGCCAGACTAATCTGGCGAAAATCGGGCGAAATTTCTTCCAACTGTCTGGCAAAATAATCCATTTCCGTCCGGGATGTTCACGTCTTTTTCGAGTTGGATGAAGCTGTTGGTTGATGTCTCTACTAAACATAACTTGAGTATTTGTTATGAGTTTTTAGTGAGGACACCCACCAGTATGATTACTTAACGTGGCAGAGACACAAACCGAAAAAAATAAAACATGGTTCATAAAACGAGAAGTTTTTTTTTCAGTTTGACCAATAAGCGCAGAAACGATTTCAAGAGTAGCACAGGAACCGTTCAGGTATTTCCCTCGACGAGCAGTTTACTTCCTCGTTTCTTTTTTGAGTAGACATACTCTAGGAGAAGCTGGGGTTTGTCGGCAAATAGAAGTTTGAAAAACTGAAAACCATTTGATGTGCATTTACCGGCATTTCTAGTCATATGTAGCATGTTTTAACTCATTTAAAAATATACTTGATTAACCCACTGCTGAGATACAGCGGCTTCAAGAAAAAGAAATAGGAAAATTGAAGTTTACTAAGTCTCACCCAAACAACCCTCCATTTTATAATGTCGATATCTCAGCAACTAGGGGAAATATACCCTTTCCAATCAAACACATATCTTCGTCATATGGAAAGTTTGATGCTCGATTAAAGCTTCAAAAATATTATTTAGGTTATAAACCTACCAGCAACAGCACCGCCTCGAGTAAGCACGCAAATGTATGCCACGTACTGGCCAAAAAGATCAAATTTAATACACTTTTGATCATAATTTCTTTTTTTCGAGACCATTTCTCATCATTTTGTTGGCACACACAGTGACACACGCAAGAAACCCTCAAACGCTTCGATCGACTTTTCACTTTCGCTTACTTTTTCACGACGCTTTCGATACAAAACTGCCCCCAACTTTCGGCAACATGTTCTTTTGCACATTAGTTGGTCACTCACTTGAAAAATAATCCCGACACATGTAAATAATTAGCAAGCGTCATCAAAAAAACAAACGCGCCAAGTCTTTTAACGATTCAATTTTGACGACCCATTCCAATCGAAGGCTGAAGAAAACCGAGCGAGAAGCAAAGGCAAATAAAGAACAAAGGGTGGCCACCAACACCACCAGCAGCGCCTGTTGGAGTGAGCCAGTGATGCCAGGAAATATTCTCTATAAATGCTACTTTTCGTGAGTGTTCGCTTAAAATTTAGTCAATTTTGGCAGCACTAAGCTGAAAATAGGAAAATTTGCGTTGCCCAATGCATTCTCGTTTGATTAGAATACATTTTGGAAATATTTTTTCAAATGCCCTAACTTCTAGTCGTGGATTTTCAAAGCGTTGTTGTCTTAGGAAAAGTTGTTAAGCTAGGGGAACTATACCCTTTTTAAGCTTATTTTTATCATCGGCCAATCAGCACTTTGAACATGAATTGTAGCTTTCATACAGTGGTTTTGACTGTTCCAAAGTCATAAATAGATCAAATCTAAGTGAGCAAGCTAAAATGATGTCTCAACGCGAATGCTTTCATTGAAAACCGGAAATTTCAAACTTGATTTTAAACATTTATGATATGCCCCCTAAAGAAATGACTTGAAATTGAAATGGTTTTATTTTGAGGTATTATTTTACCCTTGGAATAACATGGTTTGGTATTGTTGTGCCCTTCCACATACAAGACATTGGTATTTTCCCATCTATTACTGGGGAAACCAAGGGCACATTTTGGTCGCTGTTATTTGCCCAAGTAATACCAAAATTTGGTATTCCCGTGTTATTTACCCTTGCTCGGGATTAGCCCACTTTACAGTGATCAAATAAGTCTTAAATAGAAGCTAGAAATGGGTTGACACCCTGTTGATGTGCTACCCTGTCTTCCAACTATATTGAAATTTCTTGAAATAAGTAGCAGGGTTGGCAAGAAATATAATTTTCAATACTTATTTTGGAATGCCTTTTTAAAAACTCTAAATATTTTTTCAGAAGCAAGATAGGACCATACTTTCTTGGGGAAAGTTTTAGAGGACATTCAGGACTATACTTCTACGGTGTTAGTTTCTAAGTTTAGTAAAACATGAAAATTATAAAAATCAAAATGTAAAAATGTGGATTGCCCCATACAAATTTCCATACAAATTTGAATCGCTTTGCGAAAAACCAATTACTCCCAAATTTTGTGGGGTTATTTGGGGGCCCAAATGGAACCGGAAAATGCCTGCTGATTGAATTGGTCCATTTTGAAATTTTCCCATACATCTTCAAGCCACTCTAATATTTACGTACCATTTTTGTTTCAACAGCTGAAGCATGAATATGGTTTCAAAACCCGATTTAATATCACCAGAGGTGAAATAGAGCCTTTCTTACAAAATGATGAAACTCCGACAAATATATTGGTGCAATTAATTTTTCAGAAAAAAATGATACCACCCAGTGAGAATTTGACCTAAAGCTTCGAATATTTTTAAGGCTAAACCTCGAATACCATTTTTTTTAAATTCAGAGGTACATTATGGGTCGCAAGGTATTAAAATTTAATTAAAAAAATCATATTGGATTGACATTATTAGAAAAATACAAAGGATACTCAGTTTTTAATGTAAGTCTATGATTAACTGAAAAAATATGTATCGCTGTTGCACTTTGTCGATCTATTATGAGAAGCCAAAAAGAACACTTTCACGCGCATCATAAAACGCACAAGCGTAAATGTGCTGGCGTTTATGCTTCGACTTGACGACTTGTCGATCTTTCGAGCGAAAACGTGCCGGGACTTCGAATTTTATGTTCAGTATATTTTTCTGTATAAAACCAAAAATTTAATAGGAAAAAGTAGGGTAAAATTAAGACGAAAAAAAAACAATATGGCTATATCTCTGGAAATACATTTTGGAAAAGATTCAAATTTTGGGCCCAAGCAGTTTTTGGCGCATGTTTTCGAATGGCTTTTAGTTTGAAACTGAATTCTTGTAATTTGATAGTGTTATCTATAAAATAGTCCAAAAAATACCTCTAAAAATGGCTTTGACCACATTTATTGATCGAAAATTGTAAATCGAAAAATAAAATGTTCGTCTCCGATCCCATGGCTACAAATCTGAAATATAAAAATTGTGGGTTTTACAAGTAGTTTTCCAATGATGGAAGACACAAATTTTTAAGAGCGGATACAGATATCGCTCAAGTATTTCAGAAAAAGAGCTCTCAAAAATCAGACTTTGAGTTCCGGGTTTCGGGTCAAAATTCAATCGAAAGAGCGCATTTAAACCTTCAATTTAGTAATAGGATTTTTTTCTGGGACGACTCCTCGCCGCGCACGAGGAAACCTTAAACCTTTCTTTTGTAAGAAAGGCAAAAAATACGGAAATATGTAAAAATAAGCAATAGCAATATTTGTAATATTGGTCATGTCTGCAACATAACAACCTTTAACTTTTTTCCATGAGACAATTATTTTTTACTTTAAATTTTTGAAATAAATTTAAAACTTTGATGTGTTTTATCGTAACCCTTTGTTAATTTTTCTAATAAACTTGTAAACTCTGAGTAAAAAAACTACTTTTACCCCAAAATTAACCCACCTCCCCTTTAAAATGTGCAGCTCGTATGGCGCCCCAGGCTACGGCAGCCGCCAAAATTGAGCTGAATTGAATGGGTCCGCTCGCTGCGTTGCAGTCTCAGTCTTCACCGCAGCAACAATAACAACACCAACATTGCAACACGGATATGTGGGATGTTGGCTGCTGAAAACCGACTGGATGCGCATCAAGCCTTTGGTTAACCGTCTTCGTCAGTTGGTGGGTGGAGGGGGTTTGCGGAGAGGGTGGAAATTCCGTTGTACATTGCATTGTACGAGGCATTCTTCATTATGATTTATGCATTGTTATAAATTGTTTAAAAAACTCATTTTAAATTCATTGAAATATGTTATAAATAACAGCAGTTTTTTTTTTTCACTGACTTCGTCGAGCTTTTTTCTTTCAAGTCGAACACGATGCCGTTGGTGGCTGACGAGCTCGAGTGTTGTTGTGTCAGAAGTAAAACGCTGGTAGTTGAGGAAGATGTATTGGCTCTGGGTGGAGAGGGGTTGACTTATGAGAGGTTCGGAAGGTAATTTTGCAATTATTTATAACGGAGGTGGAGGTGATAAATTAATTTGTAAGAATTCGGGGCAATTACCTGTCAGTACTGAAGCTTATCTTAATGAATTTTAAAAAGAAACTTAAGTTTTCAAGGTTACATCAAAACACCAATTAAAAAAAAAAACCTTCAATTTTCAAACAAACATAAACCAGTCTCAACACAACAAGCATAATCCATTCATCCAACATTAATCACCTGCAGAATTTATGTTCTCCTTGCACCGAAATGGTGGCAAACATCATAAAAGCACCAAACTTATCAGTCGCGGCAGCGATTTTACGAACTTCCTTCGCTTCCTTCTTTAACGCGAGAAACATTTTCTGTGACTCGGGAGGTTGTAATTCGTTGTTCTCCTCAACTCTCCACCCCATCCCAATAAACCAAGAGAGACAGTTATAAATTTATACATCGTTTACACGACATTAAGAATCACTTACGAGCTCTTATCTTGGGGTTTGACTTTGGAGGAAGAAGTAGAAAAAAACATACTTAATAACTCATACTGCTTCTTCTTTATACGACCTCCCAGGCCAACATAACCCAACCAAAAGTCACACCCTTTTCGAATCATTAACTTCTTCATCATTGCCGCACAAATTTAAATCAGTTCATTTGGTTTCGACTCCTTCGATCACATTGAAGTCGTGCCCTCCTCCAACCGAACATAATATCTCTCTCCCGCTTGTACCAGGGAGAAAAAACGTATGCATATCTATGCTCCAGGGGAGGAGGAGGAGGAACATGGCCATAGGAAAACAATAAATTTATTACGTGTGCCTGGGTGGATTGAATTGATTGCCTTCTCCCGACCCTCCACAACCTCCCCTTTTGATGTAACTAATGTTTGCCCTCGTTTTTCATCCAGCTTAGTCAGTTGGATACGAAAATGCTTTTTTTCTGGGAATTGATACACTTAAAGAAAGTATTTTTTGCGGTAGAAAATTTAACAGAATCAAAATTAAGAAAAATATGTTTTACTGTGATCGCTCCTAAAATATGAAGAAATACTGTGCATGGAAATGAGGTGTAGGGGAAAGTGGGGTAAGTGTAACAAGCTAAGGAAATGCTCGTTATAACCCATTAAAAACGTGAAAAATTTGTCGGAATTTTTTATAATCATCTTATTCCAGGTCTTGACTAAGACTTTGATAGAACAGGTTTTTAAAAAATCCAGTTTTTGACTGTAAAAAAACTGATTTTAAAATTTTTGATTTTCCGTGCGTTCTACTGTGGGGCAAGACGAACAACCCGTTGGGGCAAGAGGAACAATGCATGAAACAACATGCTAATTTGCTAACAATTGAACTGTTAT
This sequence comes from Culex pipiens pallens, assembly GCF_016801865.2. Lineage (NCBI taxonomy): Eukaryota > Metazoa > Arthropoda > Insecta > Diptera > Culicidae > Culex > Culex pipiens. Next base: position 148,837,586 of record NC_068938.1, read on the forward strand.
CACTTAGATACATCAGATTACAATGTATTTGAAACGTTTCTTTCATTTTTAGATTAAAAAATTATATTTTACTAAAAATTTTATCGTTTTTACAAAAAAAAATTATTGCTTAGATGATAAATAGTAAATTTTCATGATATCACTATATCTTGTTTGGAAATTTTTTGTTAACAATTATTTATCAGTTTTTAAGTACTTTTAAGTATTTCTTTCCCAATAAAATATGTTGTTGCAGCAATTCGTATTATTTTCCATACTAAAAATCTATATGGTACACTTGCCCCACCTGAACAAGATTTTTTTTAAGCTCTCAACAAAAATAACCAAAAGTTAAATCATACTTTGTAATAGGTGGAAGTCATTGGTAGGGACACTACTGATCTAGGAAAAATTGCATTTTGAAAAAAATTGCCATAAAACGAATCCTATGCCTTATTTTGTACTTTCCAAATATTATAAGAAAACAAAGGTTTTGAAAAAAACTTCATTAAATCTTATGCTCCGTGGCGTTTACGTCGTTTTGGCGGTTATGTGGTAGTAGACTCAGCTAATTGCATTGCTAGCAACAATTCCTCATACTGGAAATAATCAAAATTGTAAAAATTACGGCCGTACGAGCGATTGTTCCTCTTGCCCCATATGGTCGTCTTGCCCCACCTTCCCCTATGCGGAATTATCACGGGCCTGCAGCATCGCCCAGATATCGGAGTAAATTGGAGCTCTCTCACAGAACGCGAGCGGTAGAGGACGTGAAATTCAAAAAGGTGATAAATTTCCACGCTTTCAGATGAATCGCTTCGCTTGAACGGGAAAGTTGGTTTTCGATGTGAGGTCTTGTAGTAGTGATTCGAATTATCTTGGAGCAGGTCGTAAACCTTCGTCTTATCTTTCGAAAAAATACCTCGAAAATAGCAGCTATTTAAGTAAATAATTGCCATTTTCGACAAAAAGCAGCTAGGCATGAAAAATCAAAAGAGAAAAGTTTTTGTATCCAATAAGGCCGTAGCAAATATTTTTTGAAGTTTATGTCCCTCGACTCTTACCGATAACAATGATAGTAAGTTTGACTTTTTTTCGAAACAAAATGTATTTTTATTGTTTTTCACTTGAAAAGGATTTGATATAAAAATTGATACCAATCGAAATACTGCTTTTTTCGACTAATTTTGCTTTTTTCCATCATATCGAAATTCTTTAATGAAATCTATGAAAAATAATTCTGTCTAAAATAAAAATCTGTGCGATTTAAAGCAAGAATGTTTTTTTAGATAAAAGTCTGGATTTAAACATCGAAAAATAATTTTGAAAAATCAAAGAATAATTTGTCTCTAACTGTTAAGGCTGGTACAAATATTTTTAAAAGTTTTTGTCACCCCACCCCTTCAAAATTGGCCCGAAAAATCAGGGGGCAAAAAAAAATATTTTTACAATAAACTTCAAAATTTCAATGAAAATTCAAATGCAACCAGCTGAAATCAAAATAAAATACATTCTTCTGCGTTTGAAATCATTTTTAGCATGTTTGGGTTTATTAAAAAATCTTAAGATTTTTTTGAAAATTTTCGATGCAAAATCTTTTTTTTTATACAATGTTTGTTTTTGTCAGATCTTCGATTTTTTGAAAACTTATGATTGCAAAACAACTGAACTAGTGTAAAATGCATTTTAAAACACTTTTTTTATTTAAATGTGAAGACTATGGCTTGTTATTTAAATTTTTATATTTTTTTTATTTTTTTGCCTCCCCCCTCTTGGCCTCGGCCAGGGCCGAGGGACAAAAACTTTTTTAAATATTTGCATCGGCCTAATGAAAGTTTACATAATATTTTTAAACGAGTTTTAACGTGCTTGAAAATTGTTTAAATAAAACTGTATTCAGTTGTTTGCACCGATATTTTCAAATTAATTTGAAAGTCTATTGTTAAAAAAATGCCTATGGAATGTAAGGGATTATTTTTAAAGACGACTTACTCTTTGAATTACAGTCCAATATCGATTATACGAAGCTTCCATTATCCGAAGTTTCGATTTTCTGAAGGATTTTGTGAGGCTTCGGATAATCAAACAATGAACAAAACAAAAATACAAAAAAAAATACTTGGAAAAGTACGGTATTTTGTAAAAGTTCAAGTATTTAATATTTAAACAATATTATTTAGAGAAAAACAATGAAAATTTTTACGTTAATTGATACTAAAATTGCTAATAAAGGTAAAGTTTTAGATAATTTTCACAGATTTTAACGCTATTATGTTAGTTCATCAGTTTCTGATGAATATTCATCAGGTTCACATTTTTCACATTTTTTAGGTAATATTACTCAGAAAAGAGTTAATATTCAACATACCAAATTTTCAACATTCCAAAATTCAACTTTTTTTTGCTGTGTACGAGTTTAAGGCTTTACAACTGAATGCTAACAACCTCCTTAAAACCTTTGTTAAAACCTAGTTAGGAGTTAGGGAAAAATTAAATTTCATACGTCTTCATGCGTCTTATGACAAACAGATTTTATTCTGGCAAAAAATTAGTCTTGGTTGTTAAAACTTGCGATGATGATATGATAGATATTGGAGGTAATTAAAATGATTTCAAAGCTTATTCCTCGCAACTGGTGGCTCAAATTCAGCTGCGGTTGAAATTTTATCGATAAATGTCGGCGAGATACAGTTAAACCTCGCATAAGAGCGCCTCGCATATGCAACTTTGCATATACGAGTCATTCCACCTGATTCGGTTTTGTCGCAAGAGTTGCATATGCGAGGTACAGGGCTTATGGGATTTTGGCTATATGGGAGACATGGCCTATATTGTTATAAAAAATCATCATAACTATGCAAATTTATAGTGTTTTGGAATCGTTATGAAGTCAGCTATACAGCTACACCAAATTTACAAGGTTTACGATGTTCTAGGTCATCCAAAACTTCCTCAAGTTAAGGCCTATGTGTTCACCGCCGTACAAGTATGAGTTAGCGATTGTGACTGTGGTTTTTGACCTCAGATCATATCCGGATAGCCTCAGGGAGGTTCAGGGACTAGTCTACCGATGTGTGGTGATGTTCTGGGTCTTCTGTAGAGTCCCGGGAGTTACGACCGATGGGTCTACCACCGTGACAATATAGAGGTCGGAGATTTTTGACCCCAGATCATATCCAGATAGCCTCAGGGAGGTTCAGGGACTAGTCTACCGATATGTGGTGATGTTCTGGGTCTTCTGTAGAGTCCCGGGAGTTACGACCGATGGGTCTACCACCGTAACAAGATAGAGGTCAGTGGTTTTTGACCGCAGATCATATCCAGATAGCCTCAGGGAGGTTCAGGGACTAGTCTACCGATATGTGGTGATGTTGTAGGTCTTCTGTAGAGTCCTGGGAGTTACGACCGATGGGTCTACCACCGTAACAAGATAGAGGTCAGTGGTTTTTGACCGCAGATCATATCCGGATAGCCTCAGGGAGGTTCAGGGACTAGTCTACCAATATGTGGTGATGTTCTGGGTCTTCTGTAGAGTCCCGTGAGTTACAACCGATGGGTCTACCGCCGTAACAAGATAGAGGTCGGAGGTTTTTGACCTCAGATCATATCCGGATAGCCTCAGGGAGGTTCAAGGACTAGTCTATCGATATGTGGTGATGTTCTGGGTCTTCTGTAGAGTCCCGGGAGTTACGACCGATGGGTCTACCACCGTAACAAGATAGAGGTCAGTGGTTTTTGACCGCAGATCATATCCGGATAGCCTCAGGGAGGTTCAGGGACTAGTCTACCGATGTGTGGTGATGTTCTGGGTCTTCTGTAGAGTCCCGGGAGTTACGATCGATGAGTCTACCGCCGTAACAAGATAGAGGTCGGAGATTTTTGACCCCAGATCATATCCAGATAGCCTCAGGGAGGTTCAGGGACTAGTCTACCGATATGTGGTGATGTTCTGGGTCTTCTGTAGAGTCCCGGGAGTTACGACCGATGGGTCTACCACCGTAACAAGATAGAGGTCGGAGGTTTTTGACCTCAGATCATATCCGGATAGCCTCAGGGAGGTTCAGGGACTAGTCTACCAATATGTGGTGATGTTCTGGGTCTTCTGTAGAGTCCCGGGAGTTACGATCGATGAGTCTACCGCCGTAACAAGATAGAGGTCGGAGATTTTTGACCCCAGATCATATCCAGATAGCCTCAGGGAGGTTCAGGGACTAGTCTACCGATATGTGGTGATGTTCTGGGTCTTCTGTAGAGTCCCGGGAGTTACGACCGATGGGTCTACCACCGTAACAAGATAGAGGTCAGTGGTTTTTGACCGCAGATCATATCCGGATAGCCTCAGGGAGGTTCAGGGACTAGTCTACCGATGTGTGGTGATGTTCTGGGTCTTCTGTAGAGTCCCGGGAGTTACGACCGATGGGTCTACCGCCGTAACAATATAGAGGTCGGAGATTTTTGACCTCAGATCATATCCAGATAGCCTCAGGGAGGTTCAGGGACTAGTCTACCGATATGTGGTGATGTTCTGGGTCTTCTGTAGAGTCCCGGGAGTTACGACCGATGGGTCTACCACCGTAACAAGATAGAGGTCAGTGGTTTTTGACCGCAGATCATATCCGGATAGCCTCAGGGAGGTTCAGGGACTAGTCTACCGATGTGTGGTGATGTTCTGGGTCTTCTGTAGAGTCCCGGGAGTTACGACCGATGGGTCTACCGCCGTAACAATATAGAGGTCGGAGATTTTTGACCTCAGATCATATCCAGATAGCCTCAGGGAGGTTCATGGACTAGTCTACCGATATGTGGTGATGTTCTGGGTCTTCTGTAGAGTCCCGGGAGTTACAACCGATGGGTCTACCGCCGTAACAAGATAGAGGTCGGAGGTTTTTGACCTCAGATCATATCCGGATAGCCTCAGGGAGGTTCAGGGACTAGTCTACCAATATGTGGTGATGTTCTGGGTCTTCTGTAGAGTCCCGGGAGTTACGATCGATGAGTCTACCGCCGTAACAAGATAGAGGTCGGAGATTTTTGACCCCAGATCATATCCAGATAGCCTCAGGGAGGTTCAGGGACTAGTCTACCGATATGTGGTGATGTTCTGGGTCTTCTGTAGAGTCCCGGGAGTTACGACCGATGGGTCTACCACCGTAACAAGATAGAGGTCAGTGGTTTTTGACCGCAGATCATATCCGGATAGCCTCAGGGAGGTTCAGGGACTAGTCTACCGATGTGTGGTGATGTTCTGGGTCTTCTGTAGAGTCCCGGGAGTTACGACCGATGGGTCTACCACCGTAACAATATAGAGGTCGGAGATTTTTGACCTCAGATCATATCCAGATAGCCTCAGGGAGGTTCAGGGACTAGTCTACCGATATGTGGTGATGTTCTGGGTCTTCTGTAGAGTCCCGGGAGTTACAACCGATGGGTCTACCGCCGTAACAAGATAGAGGTCGGAGGTTTTTGACCTCAGATCATATCCGGATAGCCTCAGGGAGGTTCAAGGACTAGTCTACCGATATGTGGTGATGTTCTGGGTCTTCTGTAGAGTCCCGGGAGTTACGACCGATGGGTCTACCGCCGTAACAAGATAGAGGTCGGAGGTTTTTGACCTCAGATCATATCCGGATAGCCTCAGGGAGGTTCAAGGACTAGTCTATCGATATGTGGTGATGTTCTGGGTCTTCTGTAGAGTCCCGGGAGTTACGACCGATGAGTCTACCGCCGTAACAAGATAGAGGTCGGAGATTTTTGACCCCAGATCATATCCAGATAGCCTCAGGGAGGTTCAGGGACTAGTCTACCGATGTGTGGTGATGTTCTGGGTCTTCTGTAGAGTCCCGGGAGTTACGACCGATGGGTCTACCGCCGTAACAAGATAGAGGTCGGAGGTTTTTGACCTCAGATCATATCCGGATAGCCTCAGGGAGGTTCAGGGACTAGTCTACCGATATGTGGTGATGTTCTGGGTCTTCTGTAGAGTCCCGGGAGTTACGATCGATGAGTCTACCGCCGTAACAAGATAGAGGTCGGAGATTTTTGACCCCAGATCATATCCAGATAGCCTCAGGGAGGTTCAGGGACTAGTCTACCGATATGTGGTGATGTTCTGGGTCTTCTGTAGAGTCCCGGGAGTTACGACCGATGGGTCTACCACCGTAACAAGATAGAGGTCAGTGGTTTTTGACCGCAGATCATATCCGGATAGCCTCAGGGAGGTTCAGGGACTAGTCTACCGATGTGTGGTGATGTTCTGGGTCTTCTGTAGAGTCCCGGGAGTTACGACCGATGGGTCTACCGCCGTAACAATATAGAGGTCGGAGATTTTTGACCTCAGATCATATCCAGATAGCCTCAGGGAGGTTCAGGGACTAGTCTACCGATATGTGGTGATGTTCTGGGTCTTCTGTAGAGTCCCGGGAGTTACAACCGATGGGTCTACCGCCGTAACAAGATAGAGGTCGGAGGTTTTTGACCTCAGATCATATCCGGATAGCCTCAGGGAGGTTCAAGGACTAGTCTATCGATATGTGGTGATGTTCTGGGTCTTCTGTAGAGTCCCGGGAGTTACGACCGATGGGTCTACCGCCGTAACAAGATAGAGGTCGGAGGTTTTTGACCTCAGATCATATTCGGATAGCCTCAGGGAGATTCAGGGACTAGTCTACCGATATGTGGTAATGTTCTGGGTCTTCTGTAGAGTCCCGGAAGTTACGACCGATGGGTCTACCGCCGTAACAAGATAGAGGTCGGAGGTTTTTGACCTCAGATCATATTCGGATAGCCTCAGGGAGGTTCAGGGACTAGTCTACCGATATGTGGTGATGTTCTGGGTCTTCTGTAGAGTCCTGGGAGTTACAACCGATGGGTCTACCACCGTAACAAGATAGAGGTCCGAGGTTTTTTTCCTCAGATTCTATTCTGATTGCTTCAAAGAGGTTTGGAGACTAGTAAACCTATATCTGAAGATGTTCTACAGCCGGGACCGTGGTGTAGGGGTAAGCGTGATTGCCTCTCACCCAGTCGGCCTGGGTTCGATCCCAGACGGTCCCGGTGGCATTTTTCGAGACGAAATTTGTCTGATCACGCCTTCCGTCGGACGGGAAGTAAATGTTGGCCCCAGACTTATCTAAAAAAAAAGGTTAGCTTCGAGTAGGAATCTCGCAATCGAGAACGCCAAGGCAATGCTGTAGATCGAATAATTTGATTTTTTTGAAGATGTTTTAGGTCATCTGTAGAGTTCCTGGAGTTACGGACAATAAGGCCGTAACTCCAGAGAGTCTCCAAAATTCCCTGAAGGTATCCGAATGAGTCTGTTATAAAACTAACGACCTTTGTCTTGTTACGGCGGTAAACTAATGGACCGTAACTTCTGGAATTCTTTAGAAGACCCCGATCATCACCACATTCTGGAAGACTAGTCCCTGAACTACCCTCAGGCTAAACGGATATGTTGTGAAGTCAAAAACTACCGACCTCTGCCTTTTAACGACGGTAGATCTGCCGGCCGTTACTTCCAGAACTCTACAGATGACTTAGAACCTCCAACCTCTATCTTGTTACGGCGGTAGACCCATCAGCCGTAACTCCCGGTACTCTACAGAATACTCAGAACATCACCACATCGGTAGACTAGTCCCCGGACCTCCCTGAGGCTATCCGAATATGATCAGAGGTCAAAAATCACCGACCTCTATCTTGTTACGGCGGTAGATCCATCGGTTGTAACTCCCGGGATCTTAAAGAAGACCCAGAACATCACCAAATATCGGTAGACTAGCCCCTGAGGCTATCCGGATATGATCTGAGCTAAAAAACCATCGACCTCTATCTTGTTATGGCGGTAGACCCATCGGTCGTAACTCCCGGGACTCTACAGAAGACCCAGAACATCGCCACACATCGGTAGACTAGTCCCTGAACCTCCCTGAGGCTACCTGGATATGATCTGAGGTCAAAAATCTCCGACCTCTGTCTTGTTACGGCGGTAGACCCATCGACCGTAACTCCCAGGACACTACAGGTGACCCAGAACATCACCACATATCGGTAGACTAGTCCCTGAACCTCCCTGAGGCTCTCCGGATATAATCTGAGGTCAAAAACCATTGACCTCTATCTTGTTACGGTGGTAGACCCATCGGTCATAACTCCCAGGACTCTACAGAAGACCCAGAACATCACCACATATCGGTAGCCTAGTCCCTGAACCTCCCTGAGGCTATCTGGATATGATCTGGGGTCAATTACCTCCGACCTCTATCTTGTTACGGCGGTAGACACATCGGCCGTAACTCCCGGGACTCTACAGAAGACCTGGAACATCACACCATATCGGTAGACTAGTCCCTGAACCTCCCTGAGGCTATCCGAATATGATCTGAGGTCAAAAACCTCCGACCTCTATCTTGTTACGGCGGTAGACCCATCGGTCGTAACTCCCGGGACTCTACAGAAGACCCAGAACATCACCACATATCGGTAGACTAGTCCCTGAACCTCCCTGAGGCTATCCGGATATGATCTGCGGTCAAAAACCACTGACCTCTATCTTGTTACGGCGGTAGACTCATCGATCGTAACTCCCGGGACTCTACAGAAGACCTACAACATCACCACATATTGGTAGACTAGTCCCTGAACCTCCCTGAGGCTATCCGGATATGATCTGCGGTCAAAAACCACTGACCTCTATCTTGTTACGGTGGTAGACCCATCGGTCGTAACTCCCGGGACTCTACAGAAGACCCAGAACATCACCACATATCGATAGACTAGTCCCTGAACCTCCCTGAGGCTATCTGGATATGATCTGGGATCAAAAATCTCCGACCTCTATATTGTCACGGTGGTAGACCCATCGGTCGTAACTCCCGGGACTCTACAGAAGACCCAGAACATCACCACACATCGGTAGACTAGTCCCTGAACCTCCCTGAGGCTATCCGGATATGATCTGAGGTCAAAAACCACAGTCACAATCGCTACCTCATACTTGTACGGCGGTGAACACATAGGCCTTAACTTGAGGAAGTTTCGGATGACCTAGAACATCGTAAACCTTGTAAATTTGGTGTAGCTGTATAGCTGACTTCATAACGATTCCAAAACACTATAAATTTGCATAGTTATGATGATTTTTTATAACAATATAGGCCATGTCTCCCATATAGCCAAAATCCCATAAGCCCTGTACCTCGCATATGCGTGCTTCGCATAAGAAACCCCCATATGAGGTGCATATGCGAGGTTTAACTGTAGAGCCAAAAAAACAACTCGTTTCATCAAAAATATTTCTTCTGCAATCAAATTTTTAGATGACATTTTTTGTATTCACCGTTTTTTGCACAAAAAAAATGCTTCAATTATTTTTGAACTTCTATGGCTATGCTAACGATGTCAGAAATTCATCCTTATTGTAAGTTTTCATCGAATTTAAATCAAGTTTATGCTTTATTCAATTTTTTCTGCCAAGATGGCGGTCAATCATATTCAATCAGACCACGCGTTTAGCGCCATATTTAAGCATTGCTATTTGGCTACGTAAAATGCTCTTTAATGAGCTTATAGTTTTAAGTGAGCTTTCTGCATGTCTAATGGCACTTGACAGCTACAACCCCAAAATCAAAACAAATAAATTATTCCTTCCTCGTCCGACGGAAGGCATGGTCAGACAAATCTCGTCTCGAAAAATGCCACCGGGACCGTCTGGGATCGAACCCAAGTCGACTGGGTGAGAGGCAACCACGCTTACCCCTACACTACGGTCCCGGACTAGGTCCCGGATTAGCTACAAAACCCTTGGTTTTAAAGAAGCATGCGATAAAACCTCTCAATAAAACTAGGTGGTGGCTAGTTGGTTTCAAAATGTTACTTGGCATATATTTTCAATTTGTCACAAAATACTAGTAAAATACATTTTTTTAATCGTCGCTTGTGTGCCATCTTGTGACACGTCTACTATAAAAAGATAGGACGTATCACAAGATAGCACACAAGCGACGAAATACTTCTAATTTTATAATTTGCAATATCGATATATGACGATGTGAAATGTTTTTAAACAACATTGGATCTTCCAATGACGGAAGCTCAAATTTTCTCAATTATCGTACATTCTAAAAAAAACCAAAAAGTACGGTTTTTTGTGAAAGTTTAAGGGATTACAAACATATAGAAACCTTCTTAGCGTTTTTCCTCGAAACACCGAGTTGAATTACGAGTGCTACAAAATCTCGGGATTTGATAAACCAAACTGGTTGAATTTTGGGATAAATACTGTCAATACATTTACCGTGTGCATGACGATGCCCGATTTCGATTTTTTATCTATAAATATGTTCTTTTATATTAGGCAATCGAATGTTTTCAAATTTATTTAGTTAATAGCTGGAAATGTATATTTATATTTACTTTTAGTTTAAGCGTGTGCTCATCAACCCTTGAAATTTTAATTAATTTACGATTTTACACTTAGAATTCTAATTGGTCAAAATACATACAATAGGTCTATTCCCGTACTTGCAGAATTGCAGAATTTCTGCAGCTCCTGCAGAATTCTGCAGCCAGCATAAGTCACTTTTTTGCAGCACGTTCCCGTACTTTTCAGCTCGTTCTCTTCATCTCTCTCTTTTGCAGAAGTTCTGCAAGGAGAGTAGCAGCAAAAATTTTGCCTGGGTAGCGCGTTCCAGTACTTTTTCTGCAATATTGTACACAGTTGAGTGGATTTACTCAAATTGGGTGTTAAAGTTTTTTAATTATTTCAAAACAATAAAATAAAGGGATTGAGAAAAATAGTAATTGAAAGGAGTTTACCTCTAGAACGGGGGCATTTTTTTTTATTCAACTCAACATTTTATTTAAAAGATCAAGCATGTACCATTTATTAGGTAACAAGAAATTAATTATGCTTAGGTAGAAAGTATACATTGGAAATTATTTAAAAAATTTACATTAGGTAAAAAAAATATCAGTGAGAGTTGCAGGTACGTTTTACAAATATAATTAAAAAATGACAAACAAAGGTTTAATATAGAAGCGACCATAAATACACGTTTTAATAGCAATATGTTTGAAAGGTTATTCAGGATAACATAAATAAATTATGACTGGAAGTCACATGGAAGAACAACGGTGACGCAGCGAAATTGACAAATTTAAAAAAAAGTGAATCACAAACTCATAAATTTAGAAATCTGGACATTAAGAAATTTATGATTAAAAATATTTAACAAAAAACTTATATTTTCAAATTGAGAAACTTAAAAAAAAGTCAGATACTTAGTTAAAAATATTTAAAGATTCTAAAAAATTTCAAAAATAAGTATAGTATTAAAATTCTGTGAATCAAACATTTTAAAATTCAAATATTTTAAAAATATAAACAGTTAGTATTCTATTTTCCGAAGAACTTGTCAATATTTCTAACCTCTAATCTGAGCTTCTAACCTAAAATATGACTCCAAAAAAATGTACTTATGTACTTATGGTTCAAGATGGTGGCATTTAAGAATTTTAGAATTTAAATTTCTTAAAATAGAAGAATTCGACAAAAATACATCAAATTTATTGGTTCATATAAGAGTACAATTTGGTAGCACCGTTAAAAGTACAATTTATTATTTGCCAATTAAATTGACCTATTATTTAAACACACATATTTAGTCTATTCAAAAACAATTGAAGTTCAATAATTATTCCTTAACAAATATTTATTTGAAATTATTAAACACAAAAGAAATGTGTCTTTTAAAAGTTTTTTAAAACAATTTGTTTTTATAATACGTTTTTTTGGTTGAGCTATTAGCCGTGCTGTAATACTGACTTTAGTTATCTTTTTTTGTCAGGTTAAAATATTAACACTAAAAAAATCGCTATATCATTTACATTAATGAACTAAGCCTGAAATCGTTCTCAATAAAAACTTTGATAAAAACAGACATTAAAAAAACTACGCCAAAAATACATTAATTCAAAATTTACAAACGTCCCTTCAAAAAGGCTACTTCAATTTAGTAATAATAAAACATAAAATTTATTGCAACTAGTAATAAAATGCATGATTTCACCCAATTTGCAAACTTTATGTAAGCGTGTACTAAACATCCATTACACCAAATTGCAGTAACTTTTCGACAAGAAAGAGAAGAGAGAGCTTGCAGAAAAGTACGGGAACGGTTTTGCTGCAACTTCTACCTCTCTCACTGCAGAAGTTCTACCTGAGAGAAAAGTTACTTTTGTTGCAGAAAAGTACGGGAACGCTCTGCTGCCGTTTTTGTGCAGAATTGCAGAATTCTGCAGTACGGGAATAGACCTAATATTTCGTGTCGTTTGATTTATTTAAAAATACTTGAAAAATTGTATTTTGTAAATATTTATTGAAAACTTGTGCATTTGAAATTATCAAAAAAATATTTAAAGTTTTTTTTGAGATGTTACATTAACACCTAAACTCCCAAGCTCGAAAAAGGAGGAATTTGTATGGAATTTCCCCCTTTTTCTCGAGTTTGGAAGTTTAAGTGCTAAATAAGTTATCGTCAGTTATCGCCGGTAAATCATCGCCTAAAAATTATCGTATCGTATTTCAGAAGTAATGCTCTGAAAATTTGGAGTTTTTTAAAGGTCCTATAAACATATGAAACACAATATCATCCTTTCATAAAACCTCTAAAAATGAACTTTAAGTCCTAAGTATGAAAAAATTTGTACACTTTGCTCCTTGTTGTCCTTGTTGCTGTCCCTATTGTTCAAAGTTGCTATGGGGCACGGGTTCGATTCCCGCCTTATCCTCCTGGCCTTCTATCGGATGGGGAAGTAAAATGTTGGTCCATTTGTGTGAAAGAAGTTTTGGGTGACTCACCACACATAACCTTCGGACGCCTAGAAATGAGCAGAAACTTGCAAGAGAGACCACAAAAGACCCGGGGGTCGTTAAAGTGGATTGCTTAGCTTAGCTTCTGGGGACCTTCTACACTATACAGTAATAACATAATGGCAATCATGGAATGTGAACAAACTTCGTGCGAGAAAAAATGTGAAATACTGCTTCAAAAAATGTGTGAATTTCATCTGTTTAGGTGCAATTGCACATATTCACTAGAATTAACTACATGAAAAAAGAAGTCCTCAGTCTGTAGTTTTTAAGCTTCCTAAATACAACTTTATTTAACTATGAAGTATAAATTTATTTCAGCATGAATTGGAATGGAAATGTTCAAGAAAAACCTTAGGACAAAGTTCTTTTTCAAAAGATATTATGAAATAAATGGTGATAATTGATTTAAAATTATTAAAAATCAAATGAATGAAACAGAGAGACAAATTAACAATCTAAAGCTATCAGTCTTGCACTACTTATCTCAACGTGAAATTTCGTGTCAGTCTTCCTACCATAACTATGGGACCTCCCACAGCAAAATCTTCTGTCACTGTTTCGAACTAATTGTAACTAAGATTTCTCTTGATCCCAGTTCATGTTCATGCAACCACAAAGTCAGTTGATTGTAGTGCCAGAGTCGTGATCGCTCAGGGGCAAACTCGAGCAAATCCCGGAAATGCAGCACAACATCTGCCATCTGGAGAGAGACACAGAGAAGGTTGACGTTGCATACATCTAGGCGCACCAGATGGTGATGAATGGCGCGGGAGGAACCCTCTGACAGATGTCAGTGCGAGCGCTCTCGAAACTGACAGGTTGCGATATGCACACACGCACACATATTTCTGCTCACGCCGTTAGTTAGTAAGTTGTTTATGTTTTTCTATGAATACCAAAAAGTTGCTCTCGAGACCTCTCGAGAGACCTGGAAGAGACGGCAACGGGACCCCCGTATTTTGCCTGGAGGGTCTCTTCATGCATTACATATTGCTCTTTTTCTATTCATATGCCACCGTGAAATACCGCTGTGTGACTTTGTGTGCCATATTGGAAGCTGGAATTTTTACGCGAACGCAATTCGCTCATCTGTGAAGATATATTGTCAACCATTATTCATCCCAGCCCAGCCCAGTCCTACCACCCGGAGGCTGACAAATCATCACAATTGTGACAGCTCCTCCCCTCTCGAGATGACGACTTGACAACCGCGTTTTAGTTCACGGCCGGGTGGAGTTTAGTTGCAGTGAAAGGCATTTTTTTCTGTTTTCAGATGGACAAAAATTGATCATTTGAGAAAAATGTGTCAGAAAATGCTCAACATAATTTAGTCAGAATCCTAAGAAACCATTCATTAACCAAGGAAACACTATTTTGGAAATTTCAGAAACTACCCTTTACCTATGTAAATATTTGTTAATACAAAAAATCTTTCGTTGACCAAAGAAGGCATTTTGCATAATTGATTTTAGCATTACAAGTCTCCAAACAAATTTCGTATAAAAATGGTATGTAAATTTTTTAAAATCGATATCTTCGGATGATAATTATAACAGTCGAGGGAAAAATAGCCACTCAAAAACCTACAAAAACCTACAATTTTTGCAATTAACTGTTTTACAGAAAATGAAATTCTCAATCTAATTTTTAAATGAATTTATGTGAATTGGCAACTTTTGAGCCTTATGAAGCATTAACGGAATCTTTTCTAAACACCTAATTTTAATCTTGAATTTTTGGTAGAATAGCCATTTTTAAAGTTATAGCAATTTCAATGTTATTTCTTTATTACATTTTTATAGATAGTCATAAAATGTTCCGCAACTTTCATTTAATTCCTAATATTTAGGATAACAGAAAATTATAATTACGAAAATATTTTTTTTATTCTTTTTCAACTGACTTCTTTGTAATCTTTGTAAAATTTAAAAATACATGTCATCATCTAAGCTGAAATCTTTGAAATTTAGTTTTTTATTAAGATTATAACTAACCTTTCATTTAAATATCACCACTTATTTTGAACGAGTTATCAAATTTTTACGTGATTCTAAATATTTCTGCTCAAGTATGATGAAACAATTTTTGAATTAGATCATTAATCTTAAATTTTAAATTTTCGTTTCAGCCTTGTCTCATTTGTATGAATTTTGCATTTCAAAAATTGAGGCACATAAAAATGAAATGCAATAAAATTGCAAAATTTTTAGCAATCAAAAACTCTTTCAAACTGATTCAAATATGCTTTGTCAATGTTGAACAGAACTGTAATGTTTACATTTTGGGTGTTTCATTATTTTAGAACTCTGTTGGTCCGACCCCTTTTTGATTTGCGTGAAACTTAGTTTTAAATGGTAATTTTGGTCCCTGATCACGAATCCAAGGGACCATCCATAAACCATATGGACACATTTTTTTGGAAATCTTAAACCCCCCTCCCTTAGTGGACCATTGTCCATACATAAAAAAATCTTGTTGTATGGAGCGTGAAAAAATGCTCACCCCTTCACACTCCCCCCCCCCCCTCCCTAGAGCGTTCATGTGGTTTATGGATGGCCCCCAAGGTCCATTTTTTAAATATTGTGTTGCAGGGGTTTTGTTTGCCTGCCTCACCTTACTGAGGAAAGGCTAAAAATTCACTCGAAAAATGAACTTCTAAATTGGACCTCGTAGACCCACCTTCACGTATACATATCGACTCGGAATCATGGTATTAAAAAGACCTTTCCAATGAGCCCAAAACATTGAAGATCTGACAACCCTATCAAAAGTTATTAGCACCTAAGTGTTATTTGTACACTTTTTGGAGGCTGGATCTAAGATATTTCAATGAAAATGATGCCCTGCTCCATCGTGCGACCCATCGTTAGTTAGATAATCGAAAGACCTTTCAAATAAGCCTAAAACATCGAAGATCTGACAATTTTATCAAAAGTTAGTAGCACTTAAGTGTTATTTATACACTTTTTCTAGGCCGGATCCAGATGTCTGAATGTCTGAATCTTCCATGCGAACTATCGTTGCATAGGTTTTTTATCAGACCTTGTCGATGAGCCAGAAATATTGAAGGACTGCGAACCCTATTGAAAGAAATTAGTAATTAAGTTGATTTGTTAAACATGTTAAGGGGGAATGATGCTATTTTTACTGAATGTATTGACTTTATGAATGTGAGGAAGGCACAAACCACCTAAAGGTGGATTAAGTAACGTTTTTCTGTTTAGAACAACATTTTGACAAAGAACTTTGTCCTAAGGGCACTGTCTACGGGTGTCAATCCAAAATTTCGCGAAGCGAAAGTGTAACGATTTTCTGTCGTTTTTCAAATGCTTATATCTTCCCCCCCATTCAAACAATCTTTATGTTTTACACACCAAACGAAAGGGGAAGTCTTAAAGTACAAGTTGACTACCTCACAAAGTTGATAAAACTTTGTTAAAGTACTTAAAAGTTAAGATGAAAATAAAAAATGAATGCAAGAAAAATCCCGGCTGCTGATTGGTTGAAAGCACGTAGCAAATGTTGCTTCCTCTCCTGCTTTCGCAAAACTCTCACGCGAGAGTTTGGCACCACTGTTGCCACATTTCATGCGAACTATATAAGCTAGCACTTAGCCTCAGAAAATTTCAGTGCCTATCGCGGTTTCGTCAAAGACGGATCCACGGTGGTAATTTTATTGCTCACACACACACGCACACATTGAACGACACGGTATGTGCACCAAATTGGGAGGAATTCTGTTCTAATGAAGATTGTTAGGAAGGTGACCGGAAAACTAGAATGATTTGGGGCAATGGGGTTGGGACCACATTGGTAGAATATTGGCCACACTCGGAGTGGCCAGTGCCCTGGGAAAGGTTCTACCGGGGGGACATTAATCGAACCATACTACTTAGGGCAATATGGGTATCAAAATTCATGGTTTTTGAAACTGGTAATGGAAATGGCCATTTTGACCGGATTGGCCACACCCGGAGTGGCCATAGCCCTGGGGAAGGTTCTTCCGGGGGGACATTTACCGAACTATACGACTTGGGGTAATATTGGTATCAAAATTGCCTCAAGTCGTATGGTAGGTAGAACCTTTCCCAGGGCACTGGCCACTCCGGGTGTGGCCAATCCGGTCGAAATGGCCATTTTCATTACCAGTTTCAAAAACCATGAATTTTGATACCCATATTGCCCCAAGTTGTATGGTTCGGTAAATGTCCCCCCGGAAGAACCTTCCCCAGGGCCATGGCCACTCCGGGTGTGGCCAATATTCTACCAATGTGGTCCCAACCCCATTGCCCCAAATTTTTCTGGTTTTCCGGTGACATTCCTAACAATCTTCATTAGAACAGAATCCCTCCCAATTTGGTGCACATACTGTGTCGTTCAATATGTGCGTGTGTGTGTGAGCAATAAAATTACCACCGTGGATCCGTCTTTGACGAAACCTCGTTAGGCACTGAAATTTTCTGAGGCTAAGTGCTAGCTTATATAGTTCGCATGAAATGTGGCAACATGGTGCAAATTTTGCTTCCTCTCCTGCCTTCGCGAAACTCTCACGCGAGAGTTTGGCACCACTGTTGCCACATTTCATGCGAACTATATAAGCTAGCACTTAGCCTCAGAAGATTTCAGTGCCTAACGAGGTTTCGTCAAAGACGGATCCACGGTGGTAATTTTATTGCTCACACACACACACGCACACATTGAAAGACACAGTATGTGCACCAAATATTGGCCACACCTGGAGTGGCCAGTGCCCTAGGGAAGGTTCTACCGGGAGGACATTAATCGAATCATACGACTTGGGGCAATATGGGTATCAAAATTCATGGTTTTTGATACTGGACATGAAAATAACCATTTTGATTGTGGTGACCACAACCTAGAGTGGCCGGTTCCGTGGCATTTTCCGAACCATACTTGTTTTGGCAATATTTTCGTGTTTTGGCAATTTATTTTGTCAGAGGTGCCAAAGATTGGAAACCTTTAATTAGAATAAATTATTCAGGATTAAATAAATAGGCAATGATTTAAAAATAAAATGTAATAGAATAATTTTTTAGGAGTTTTGTACAAAGTTCTTTGTCATATTGGTCATGTAGAACATAACCACCTGCACCTTTTTTCATATAAAAAATCGTGTTTTTGAACTCTGCAGGTTCTAGAGCAGAAAATTACCAAAAAAAAAACATAAGGGGTTTGCTTGTAACCATCACGAGTTATCGTACGAAATTTTAAAATGTTTTTTTTAGGAAACAAATCCCTTCTGGGTTATTGCAGATTCAAAGAGAACATTAAATTTCCCTTTATATGTCATATCTTCATTTTTGCAGCAGTCAAGTAACAAAAAATGGTGGAGGTTTTAAAAATATGTTTGTATTTTTTCGATGAAAAATACGTTTTCTTCGGAATATGGAGTACGTCATTAAATCAAGCGCCCAATTTTACATAAAAGTTCCCTTGACTCCAAATTTCAACCGTCACGAGATATAAAAAACGGAACTTCAATTCGTGTTCCAGGACCAAAATTATCCCTAACGAAAATGTTTCATGGCTAATTAATAAAAAATATTAAATATTGGATATTGAGCTCACATTTTATGGCAGAGTTATTTTGAATCGATGTATTTTACTTAAATTAAAAACTGACGAAAACTTTATCTAATAAAGAAAATAGCAACTTTCAACAAAGAGCAAAATTATTATTTTTAAAATTGATACAAGACCTCTGGATAGAGAAAAATGAGAAAAAAAGCCTAGCTTTCAAGAAATTTTCTTTCTATCAATTACGACTTTACAAGATATAGCATTATTCATTGTTTAAATCAACAAACAATCAGTTTATCAAAAAAAGAAGTCAATTTTCCTAACGAGGCATCGCTGGTCGGAAAATGCAACGTAATTAAAAATTTACGTTATTGGAGTTGTAGGAAAACGAGAATGACTGATGAATTTCACCTATAATACCTATTTATGTTAGCTTTCACGTAGATCATTCCCCATTTCGTATAAGGATTTCTCATTTTATATAAGAGTAACATGTAAAATTTTTAACAATTTTTTTTAAATAATTTTATTAACACATAAATTACATAAATACGATGCAATGATTTGGATTCCTTCCTATGTGAGATGTCTGTTTATGTTGACTCTTAATTCAATAAAGCATTCTTGTCTCAGCACCAGTGCGTATGCACTTTCGAGAAAGCTCCTTAAAGTATTAACTTATCGTCCCGAATTTAGAAGGAAAGTCTATCATAAATTGATCAGTGTAATGCTGTTCATGAGGAATTCGGGGAAGATTGTGAAAAAAGTTTGCGAGGAATTACGAAAAGTCAAAATACCAAATTAAGAACAAGTAACCGATCAATAGAAAATACAGCGTTGTACCAGGGCGTAGATTTGAGTCGACTACGTTGGAGAACGCCGATGAGACAGTTAGGCAATTCCAATAGCGTAAACATTTAGACAAAAAGGATCATATTGAACAAAATTTCAGCTTGTTAGATCCGGAAAATGATATGATTGTCGGAAACATCGATAAGATGTGTACGCTGATCGTTTATGACCACAAAATTATCGTTCGCCGTCCGTCATCCAGCACGAGAGGTAACCGAAGGGCGATGGTAAACAGAGGTAAAGGTAAGCTTTACCCGTAGATAAGTTCTAGGTCTTAGGTAGAATTCCTCAATAAAGAAATTCCTTCTGTTTCCGAACGTGGTAAGAGAAAGTCTTCTAGTTGATTTCCCACAAAGAAATCCTAGTGTGCTTAACTGGCGCCCGAATAGGAACCTTTTTTCTTTGGGTAGCGTATAAATCGTTTAAATTCAAAAATCCTCAACTTTTTCTTCACAATTGGTTCAAGGAGCCAAAACAAAAAAATCCTTAAAGTGAAAGTGGATGCTGGTACCAAGAAAACGGACAAGTGTGTCTCGGGACATCGAGTGGAGCTCAATCGGAACTAAAATGCTTAGTAGCCTCCATCGAGAAGCGGTCAACGCCATGATCGGCAGCAGAATCTCTCTGTTGGCGCCCATTGCTACTACGCATGGGTTACTTAACATACACAACTTCAAAGATAACCCTCTCGCTATAATTTCTATCGGAGAAGCCAGAATAAAGATTGGTTACAACAGGTTTATATACCCGGTAAACCTAGAAGAGGTAGAAACCCTCATAGACGAGGTAATTTATATGGATAGCAACAACCACATACAGAACACTATATAAATGAAAAAACTAAAATTAAATAAAACATACAAAAAACTCATTATAAGGCAAGAAGATCTATTGAAGCATTTCAGAAGTACAAATCAGAAGGTTGAAATTAAAACGAAGACATAACCATATATCCTGCAAGTTTATCAGACCCTAGAATCAGAAACATGAAAAGACGGTACTGTCCGCACAGAGCTTGAGAACAAGCATCCGAAGCATGTTGGCGCGTCTGAATACAAAGTAGCACGTATAGAGCAAACGGATTGATCGATCAAAGCAGAGAGAAAGTATAAATTGAGCGAACGACGCCACTAGAATAGAGAGGACAAAGCATAGAACGAACTGTGATCGTCGCGAAAGCGAGATAGACAAGCTATGCGCGTATGGAAGAAAAGGACAGAAGTCCAGGAGAGAGGATTAGAACAAGAGAGAAATCTCTTGATCGAGAGAATTGAAAAGTTGTACTAAATTTAAGGAACTATATAATGTAACCGAAATTGTTTAATGCACAGTCACTTTTTAATCACCAAACTATACCCTCGAACTCATGTCGGGTTAATTTACAAATAATCCGAAAATCATGTTATCGAAGTAATGCTTTGTGCATTACAGTAAGAGAATGTCTTCTAGTTTATTTTTCATAAAGAAATCATAGTGGGCTTAACTCACGTACAGTCAAAGGAAATGTTTAGATGCAGAAGACGGATATCCACCAGAGTTCATTTCAAGCATTATAGATTCCGGTAACTTATAATGCTAAAAAAAAAACAATGTTCATTACACCGGTTACAAGAAATCTTCAAAATCGTGGAAATCAAATTGATTGTACACCAATACTGCCAACAATATTTCACATTGGAGGCAAACGGTACAC
Source organism: Culex pipiens pallens (assembly GCF_016801865.2). NCBI lineage: Eukaryota > Metazoa > Arthropoda > Insecta > Diptera > Culicidae > Culex > Culex pipiens. Next base: position 148,858,525 of record NC_068938.1, read on the forward strand.
AGGAGATAATAAATACAGAGAATCGTCAAAGACATACTATATTCCACATTTCTCGGTTATAAATCAAACTAAACAAACCAAGGTTGGTGTTCAATGCAGCACCAAAGACAAGAGAAGAATCGTTAAATTAAAACCTATTGTCTGGACCTGAGGCAAATGTGAATTTCCATGGAGTCTTAATTAGACTCAGGGAAGGCCGTTTCGCCATCTCTGGGGACGTTCCACCAAGTTAAAATGAATAAAGGGGATCAGGATGCTCAGAGATTCTTATTCAGAGAGTCTGATCATTTAGAAATTAATACATATGTCATGCAAGTAATGACATTTGGAGCGACTTGCTCACCAGCATGCGCCCAATACGTTAAAAATCAAAATGCATTGAAATTCGAGGACAAATATCCTAAAGATAGCTTTAGTTCATTGAACGAAGCGAAAGAAGTAGTTAATAATGTGATTAATATTCACGACAATGCTTATTATAACATAAGGAATTTTGTTTCCAGTTCAAAGACATTGCTCAAAAGTATTCCAGAATCAAAAAGAATGGAAATGAGCGCTATAAAACTCGGTAACGGAGAGTATCTTTGCGAAAAGGTTCATATTTGCTTATGACTAATGACAATAAGACTGTTTCACATAGCAAGTAGAAAGTAACAGATAAATTTGCCTGACCACAAGTGGCTACCAAAACTCTGCCCAGTATTGAAACAAATGTCCTTCAATTTTGGGAACCAGCAGCCGCGTTTTTACATGGTGGCTCTGCAGTGAGGACTAGGAGAAGTGCTTGTCGGAATCAAGCACTGAGGACTCCGAGCTTCCGATCAGACGAAATCTGATCGTGATCGTAAGTATAAGCGTGTCCGATGATATAAAGCGGTCTAGTGAAAAGTGTTCATGATTGTGTTAGAGCTTAGACGAAGATTGTGGACGAATTATCGTCGAAGTGACTCCTAAACGGTGTTAATGTCTTTTACATTTTTTTTAAATAAAAGAAATTACAACGTTGTATCAAGACGTACACGTCTACGTGTGAGCTGTCCATTGTTAAATTAACAGATAACTGAATAGTTAGAGCTTTTAAAAAAGACACAAAGAATCAAAAGGATCCAAGAAAAGTAAGTGTGATACCACGGGGACTGGCTACACTAGTCAATAAGGTGTAGAGCTGTAGCACAAAATTTTAAAGTCAACGAAACCTTGGCAATACCAAGAAAGGCTAGTTTCTGATAAACAGTGAGTGTTTGTGCTAAAAACAAAATTAAACATTTTTATCGAGAAAACTCTTAGACTAACTCCTTCCAATAAAAGGCTGGTATTGCTTACTTGATTCTCATGATTGAAAGAGAGGGTTTGTTCTGAAAATGTAAATAAATGTATTAAAATAACAAAACAAGTTAGATTACTACGTTGCTGCTAATACTTACTTGTGAAACCTTGTTGCCGGACTGTCTTACTCAGTACAGTTACCCCGCTTAAATACTCGAATAGGTACCTGATGAGCCACAATAGGTACACCAAAAGCTTCAAACACCCCACGTAAACAAATTTTTACCCCTTACCTATGCTACCGACGCCTCTGAAACAACAGAACGACAATTACTGGGAGTTGTTCAACTAATTTCTCCGAAAAACCATGCCCCACAACCACGTAAATGCTTTTAAACTTGACACTGTGAACAATTTGATTGAATGTTATTGACACATCTAGGTTAGATGAAAATTATTAATTACAAATGAATTGAAAAAAACTGAAGAAATCATTATTTTACTAGTTTTCATAACAACTTGCTTTTCAAGATCAAATCTAACTTGTTTCAGCGCTTGAACAAAATAGTTTAGCATTGAATTCGCTTTTAAAAATCTAACTTTGACTTTTTTTTGTAACATATATTTTTAGCTAGTTTTTGAAATATTTAAACACCTTTAATACCGTCAGTGGGGGTGACTATGGGTCAAAACACGATACACCTCTCGTAATTTCTTAATAAATAATAAATAACAAAATATGGTGGATTTTAAAGAACACTACCTTAAATGCCAATAGTTTGGAAATTGACCCAATCTCACCCCTTAGAGGGGGTGGCATTGGGTCAAATGAAACTAAAATGATGCTCAAATACAACGATATGGTAAAAACAAGTCATCCAACAGTGTTTCTTGTTCGAGGGAATCGTATTGACACGCTACAATGTTTGAAGTAGATATTTTCAAACATTTGGGTACTTTTCAAGCAATTCCAACAAAAATATTAGAAAAATTATTTTTCGAGAGGTCTTTTTTGGCCGAAAACGTACTTTAAATTTAGACAGCTGCCAAAATAACAGGATTTGTTTTTGGAACGAGATTTTTTCAGCAAAGTCAGCTTAAGATGTCCCCTACACAACCCTTTTAAAAGAATTCAGCTCATTGAGAAGAACCTGAGAAATGATAAAATCCGTAAAAAATCATTCACCCCCCAGACCCAATGTCACCCCATTGACGGTGTAATAGAAAGCGTGTTTTGACTCATTTTGGTGTATAATTGTAACCATTCACTTCGATTGAAAGTGTTTTTCAAAAAGCCATTCCACATTTTCGGAGCACTTTTGTGGTAAGTTGTCAGTAGGATGCAAAATGCCACGTTTCTTTCAATCCTGCTGTTTTGAAGACCTTGTTTAGACCATTATCTTGGGTCTTGTCTAGTAAAAGTTGTTCTTTTTAACGAAACACTGTAGAAGTGCTGTTTTAACAAGATCAGCAAAACACTGTCGCAAAATTGTGTGATTTGTTAATTTAAATAATAATTTTACAAAAAAATCATGATACAATTAACCCTCAAATGCCCAAATGATGTTGCATAAAACATACACCCAAAGTAGACTCCAGAAAAAATGCATTTTTTAAAAACATTGGCAAAGTCAAATAAAACAAGTCACACTTCCAACCATAAAATTTCCATAAATTTTAAGAGTTCTTCTTTCTGCATTTGAAAGATCAAAAATTTATAGAAAAAATATTTTTGACGACTTTCTAAATCAAGTCCCGCCTAGAGGCGGGTAGAGGGTTAATTAAAGCATAACAAAGCTTTGAGTTTCCTTGGTTTAAGTTACATATCCAAGACAACAAAATTCCTAATTTGTGTTTTTATTCAAGACTTTGATAAACTATGATTTTATGAACACTATGGGTTACCAGGTCAAAATTTGAAAAATCTGACAAAAATTTGGCAGGCAAAATCTAAAACATCTAAATGGTGAAGAGGTTTGTGGCTAGTAGTTGACGGAATTGCCTAAAATTTGAAAAACTGCGGTACAGTAGCAGATTTTGAATGTAAAGTTAGGGAGAACCGACGGAACAACAAGAAATTTGACGAAAGAGTTTTTGGAACATGTTTTTTTTATATTTGAAGATTACCTATAAATAACGCTACCGACTGTACGGATTTTTTCCTTGCCATAAGGATTTTCGAACCTCTTCGCGGATTTTTAACAGGCCGGAATTTTTGTAGGGAATTTCACGCATAATACGGATTTGTACGGAATTTTAACAACTTTTTAATCATTGAATTGCTTTTTGATTTGGTCGAAGCTTTTGTTAACTGGAAATTTTTATTTATCTGTGAGTTTAATTTAAAAAGGGAGAGTTTTCCGGGGTTTCCTCAATTCAAACTTGATTATCAATAATTCTAGAGCTTTTGAACTTTTGTCTTTCATATGATGATAGGACCTTTTCAAAAAACTCTAGAATTGTTCTTTTAGAAATTCCTTACTAAATATATTTATCCATCACCAAAGGCTTTCTAAAACTTGTGAAAACATTTGAACATTTGAATTAACAAATCTAGAGTTTTTTTTAAAGGTCTTATAAACTGTTGTGTTTCACATGTTATAGGACCTTTTCAGTAAAAAAAAAACTCTGGAAGAGTGTTCTTAAAAACACTAAGAACGATATTATTCGTAAAAGCAAACTTGACATTTCGTAACGCTTATTAAAAAAAATGAAGAACATAATGATTTGATTCAAATCACGATTTATTTTATGAATACTTTTAAACGTGCAAGTCATAAGCACTCTGATAGCATTTTGTGAAATTTGTTAGCTGTAAAAACGACACAGTTTTATATTTTAATTCTAAAATTTATTAAATTTAATTTGAGTGCATAATTGACAAAGGGAGCGCGTGGTCGTAAAAAATATTCGGAATGAAAAGTGATTTCTTTTTGTGTGCCTTTTGTTTCGCATTTTTGTCGTGTATTGTGTGCTGCGAGGAGATTTAAAATTTGCTCGCGTTATCTAAATTGTAGAAACAGTAAAAATATACTGATAAGTCCAGCCCATAGCACTAATGCTCGGTTGGCACGCGTTCGATTAAAAAAACTTTCTAAATCATCACTAATTTATCTTTCCGCAGCCGGCTGCCTGAGATTTAAAAAAAATTCAACCGATAAACAAAATGCTCATGGTCACATCACTGCCATTCGTGAATCCTGACCTCATACCCATCTACTAACCCCCTCAAAACTCATGTGATACTTTGTCGGAGAAGCAGTCGATTGGGCGGTCTCTATCACTCAAGTATTGGACTAACATTCCCATCCACTTCCCCGTGACTCTACCACTGGTCGTGGCCGGCGCCGGTATTGATCAACATGATAGGGGCCTTTGAGAAGTTGCGAAGCGAGGAAAGATAGCACCCACTCATCTTCCACGGCTCGTGGATGTAACTTCTGGAGGTCAATAACGGAGTAGCAACTGCGGGTGGGCACCTATGCTTATGCTTATGCTTATGCTTATGCTTATGCTTATGCTTATGCTTAAAATTTATTAAATTTAATTTATCTAAATAATTCATTGACCGTTTTTACTACACCATGGTGTCATATCGGCAAAGTGTACGGATTTTTGCTCAGCAAGAGTGGGTAGCCTTACCTATAAATTAACCGGAAAAAGGGGAAGGAAGATATAAATTAATTCAAAAGTTTGTACAGTTTAATTAGGGCGTCCAAATTTCTCGGTTTTCGAATATCGCAGGAAACGGGAAAAATATTTTTTTTAATCCTTGGAATTCCCGGGATCCCGGAATTTGATTTTTTTTTAAATGGTCATAAAATCTATGTTTTTATTATATTTGTTTTGTTTTGAAACTTAAAATCTTAGAATTAGCTTAATACGGTTAGTTAGTGATAATCTACACTTCAATCTAAGCAATTTAGATAGTTTAAAAAATATTAAAAATAGATTTTTATCTTCTTTGTTGTGCTTTGGATTTTAAATAAGCCACCATTTTTAATTCAATGTGATTCAAAATAAATTGGTGTCTTATAAGTATATTTATTTGATTTATTTCTTTATATGAAATGGCTACAAAAGCTTTGAAACTGTTAAAATAAACAAAACATGATACCAACCAATGTTAAATTTTAGTTCAAAGTTTCATATTTTACAAATTATCTTTAAATCAGTACCCCCAACTGGGGAAAATCAGAACTGCAGTCTGGAGATTTGAGAGCTAAAAATTTGGAAATCGGTGTACTAACTGTTTTGTTCTGTTCCTGTTCCAACTAAAATCAATCCAAAAAAAATAGAACTTTATCTAAAAAAAATTGCCTGAACAGCTGTCTGAATTCGTTACTATTGTCCTGATTTTCTTCAGATGCCTGTGTTTGATGAAAATTAGTTAAATACGATATTTGTTGTTCAAGTTTAAAATCATGAATATTCGTAAATAGAATAACAAACCTTTTTTATTAAATTAAATTAATTAAAATTAATAAAACATTTTTAATGCACTAGACATTTTACTTTTTTTACCTTAATTTTTAACAATTTTCCATAATAAGCCAAATAAATGCTGATAAATGACGAATACAAATTTCAATGCATAAAGTTCTTATCGATTACTAAGTATTCAACTGTTTATCTATTTCCACAACCAAATCTGAATTCCCAGACCAAAAATTGATACATTTTTAATTTCGAGAACAAATAAAACATCCCGGGATTTGGAAATTCCCGGCTTGGAAAAAAATCCCGGGAATTTAACGGCCTAAAAAGGATTATTTACACATTCTTCAAGACAAACGCATTCTGTTATTTTAGATTTTTAACTAAATTCGTTCATTTTAATCAAAAGGTTATTCAGCCAGAACCGTGGTGTAGGGGTAAGCGTGGTTGTTGGACCTAGAGGTTAGGTCGTTAGCTTAGTTTCGAGTAGGAATCTCGCAAGCCAAGGCAATGCTGTAGAGCGAATAATTTGATTTGATTTTGATTTTTTCCAAGCGAGATATTACCCACTGTTCAGGTCGATAATCTTTGAAGATAACTCTTCGACCAACTTGAAACACATGAAAGATCATGCGTCACCGAAAACTTACGACCCATAAAACCGTTAAAAATCAACTAATCAGCCGCTAATCCCTCTGATTATCCGAAATTTGTGTCTTTCCCACGGCAGTTCTTTCGCTCTTCTTTTTTTCATCCTCATCATCATCACCCATGCTGCACCCCGCAAAGCAACCTTCTTCCCACCGATGAGCCAATGATTAAGGCAAAAGTGCATCAACGCGCGTTGAAGACGACGGCGTACGACAAGCCATTTATTACCGCAGAGCAGCCGCATTAGGACGTCATAATTTATTCCCATTTCTTTTCGCCTTGTGCCCTTTCGAATTATCACCACCTAATTTTTGGTTCTTCCTCCCGTTGAAAGATTTATCATCACTCGATTGCAACGCAGAGCAGAGAGGGAGAGGTCAAAGATGATTTTTTAAGAATGAGATATGGCTTTTTTCGTTAAGGGGAGAGGACTCCAATCAAGATGATTGCAATTTGCGAAACGCACTTGCAGAACGGCGACCAACCTAAGTGGATTGTTCATCGTCATTTGTAAGGGAGTTGGCCACATGGTCCACGAGGGTCATAATTCTTGGCGTGTCAGAAGTATTCAACGAGAATGGTCAACGTGCATCTCGCCGATTTCGGAAGTAGTTTCACGCTTCAAGGAAGGAATTTTATGACCCAAAGATGAATTTTC